>NC_134482.1:47557007-47670647 GCF_964194025.1 Convolutriloba macropyga
GCTCTGCTACAACAGAAACTGTTTAGTTTAATTGAACAATTCTAATTTACCAAGAAAATTCACAAATGATTTTACTGAGAAAATGGTTGAGTTGAACATCACTTCTTTGCAAACTTTGCAGATGGATTCATAGAAAAAATAATCCAGGAGTTTATTGAAAATATTTTAGATGTTTTTTTTTGTCTATCGAATTTAATCCAAATTCAAACAATGACTAGCTGGAGGTGTACTTTTACCAATTTTGGTTTTTTACGGCATCTAGTGTGAATAAAAAACTTAAATTGATTTTGATATTGAACAATTTTGCTTATTCAAAGAGGTTCAAACTGATAATAGTGAAATAAACAAATTCGGACGTTTAACTAAATTTGACTGAAAAAAATGCAACTCGTTTTTTATAGTTAAATATTCGTAACGTTTTCAAAATTGATCTGATAGTTTTTCACAGTCTCTTCTCGTCGCTAATGAGATATTTTTTTTACGTGGATTGTGTTTAATTTTTTCTAAGTTTTTGCAGGTGGTAAAACAATTCAGGCTGAGGTCCCAGGCCTAAATGAACTCTGATCAGACATTCCAAGACCAAAGTGATCAAACTTTGGTGCCCTTTAACTCAACTCTTTACCCTTTAATTTCTGCCTGGGACCTGGGCAGCACTAACTTAACTCTTACTTGTCAATTATTTTTTTTTGACAATGATCAGCACAATTTCTTACAAATTTTAAATGATATAACAGCTTGTTGTTCAGTTTCATCAGCTGTCTGAAATCTATTTTGATAGATTCTAGAAACTTATACTTCAACTTTGGAAAATTTGAAATGTCAATCAAAATTACGGCTCTAAATTTCAGAATCAAGTCTCTAAATGATTGTTTTCTTAACAATTTGCAGTTAGAATATTTTATTGTATTTCTAGAAGTTTGTTCAAAAGATTTTATCAGAGCCAAAGTTATGAGTAAATAAGATAGACATTGTTTTGTAAACCAAATTATATTTCCACTGTTTGTTTACTTTCTCAGTAAATATAATGTTAGAATTTTGATGTGCAGTTTTAGAATGATTGCTCAACTGTTAAAGATTTCATGTAAATTAGTAATTCGGTGCAATTTTGATGACGTTTTTCGTCTGTTTAAGTCAAATGACTTCTTTATCAGTACCAGGACTGTAAATACTTTGTCCCCGAATTAACCTCAAACCGAATTAAAGTTCAACGCAGCAAGATTTCGTCATAAAACCTGTCAAACTTTTAGTAACTCTAAGCGGGAATTTAATTTTAAACCTGCAGGTCTTGTTTTGTCAACTTGAAATTTATAACTTGCCTCTGGAAATGACCTCCAGTTAGGAGAGTGGAAAGTTCAAATATCAATGGAAACATTTATCTCTTTGTTATCATTTGGTTTTATTTCACCCAGATCTGTGAATTTTTGAAGCCTTGTATCGACTGGCCGAACGGTTATTTAGCAGAAAGTTAACTAAGTAGAAATCTCAGACACAATCGTGACCTCTGTTCAGAATATCTCAGTCACAAGTGACCTCTGTTCAGAATATCTCAGTCACAAGTGACCTCTGTTCAGAATATCTCAGTCACAAGTGACCTCTGTTCAGAATATCTCAGACACAAGTGACCTCTGTTCAGAATATCTCAGACAAAAGTGACCTTTGATCGGATTGTCCCAGACCAAAAAAAACCAGATAAAATATGTTCAGACCATTACCTAGGTTTTCGTGCGTTCGAATTTTTTTTTCTAGAATTTGCGATTCGATCGCAGGTGTGGGTTCAGAGATGGCCTGGTTGGAGGTCACTTCGGTCTGGGACCTCGACTCGGTTTTCACTTTTGTTTTCACCTCGACCCGGGTTTTGTTCTCCCAGTTGCGTTTCAGAGATCTGTGCTCGCCTTTCTTTTCTTCTGAGCAACTTTAATATATTTGCTTATGTGCGGAAATTTCCAATTTCAGCGTCGTAAAACGAAATATGCAGATTTTATAATTGATTTTAATAATTCACGGCTTCCGTGTTTTCAGGTTTTAAGTTTACACAAACTATTTTCACGGAACGGTACAGGTGTAAATTTTCGTTCTCGTTTTTTCAAAATAGTTTGTTCCATAGCCCAGATCTGTTCAAAATTCGGCTGTTCAAAATCATAGCCACAGACCAAAATTGCAAAAAGGCTCCAAATTTAATTTAAATTTATTTGCAAAAACGTGTTTTTGGGCTTTATATAACAAGTTTTGTACCGTTAATTTTTAAAAAATTGCATGCTTTTGCGGGCTTTTGCGAGAGTGATATGTTTCATAGAAACAGAACTTAGAATTGTACCCTATAAGTGATATAGCCTGCTTCGAACCAAGTTAAGATAACATAAAGTTAAAGTAAACTTTATCAGTTAGACAAGTGTAATAAATAGGGCTTATTTTAGGTTCACCTAGAGATAACTTACTCCTATCCAACGGAATTATTCACACAACCCAGCCCTGGACAAACACACGCGGGCAAAAAGACCCAATTAAGCCAGAAATTGTTCCTCCACTTCCAGATATTAACTCCAAATATCTGGATACGTGCCCGAAATCCCTTCTTGGAAATTCTGTAGTTCTGGCTAATAATGGTATCGAAGATTATGGAAGTCTGGCTCCTTCCCAGAACGGTTCTTGCAGCAGTTGTTTATGTGTAAACAACGATAGTAACTGCATAAATAAACAAGTAAACAACCAAAACAACTCGCCATTACTACCCGACCTGCCACCCAACTCTATGGATGCAACCCGGAACTTGAACGGCTCGGGGCTTTACAACCCGATGCTAGAAGACGCCGAACAGCACCATCTTGACTCGGAAAAACTAAATAGGAAAAATAGCACCCGCGTGAACAAAGTAGAAGTTACGAGAATGGGGAGGGGGTAAAATTGCCACCCCAGCCCCCAGGAGGGTGCAAGCTGGTCAATGCCAGTGGGCCTCAGAGTTTGATGGCAGAGTTACAGCAAATTGAGGTCAGTATTTTTTATTCGTTCATTTTAATAGCCGAAAACAAGCAAGGAGGCTCGGCGCCGTGAGTATTGTGACCCAGCGTCCCGATTCCCTTGCTCATTTTTTTTTGCACAAATAGGGAAATTTAAAATATAACAGACAGAAAGTAGCTCTCATGTAGTCCCATGTTGCCAGCCATAAAAAAATCCCGGTATTTTAAAAAATTCCTGTAATCATAACATGGTAATAAATGATTCCCAGTATTCATAATTGTGTCCCTAATTGTCTTATCCTTTTATAGTATCTTGGTACCTGTAAAAATACATAGTAGTAAATCAGTACTAGGCATTCTAAATCCAGTTATATCTAAAAAATTGTTTTGAGTTAAAAGTATCCAGTTATATCTAGAAGCTTTGATTATACAATTTTGAAAATGTATTGAACAAAAGACAGTATAATTTTTTTTTCTGGAACAAATTTAAACAATGGTGAAGTCCTCTAAAGTGTCAATGCTTGCAATCACAAAAAATGGTAAATTCGGACCCGAAGAATCAAAATTTGTCTAAAAATTACCACAAATTACAGAAAAAACTTAGAGAATTGATTTAAAAAATGCGAATATGGTTAATTACTGGAAAATGTGGATGGAATTTTCTTGCTCTTTTCAGAAAAAAATGATTTTTGGGTAATGCATCGTACAAAAATTTTCTTGAAGTGAAATTTTCAAGCTGAACAGTATATTTTATACTGAATTTGGTATAATAAAAAATAACAGCTAAAATCAGCTAAATACAAAAAATGGGAGTAAATCTTTAAAAGTGTTCTGTTATGTTTTTCAAACAGTTAAGGTTCGAATCATTGTCGTATATTTTTAGATAGTTTTTAATATTGAAAATTTTTTTCAGGATAACCACATGACAGTTTTTCTTTTCACGGTTACAGTTTTCATTTATATTTTTACGTTAGGTAAATGAGATAACCAGGCTCTCTATCAAGGTACTCAATTCCCAATATTTAGGAAAGAGATTTCAAAATTCAAACATTTCATTTACAGAACTATCATTAGCCTTAACGAAGTATTAATTAATCTTTCTTCTTTACAGGAAAGTTGGTTCAAACAATTTAATGGTCAGAAAAATGAAATCAGGATTTCAGAAAAGAAAGATATAATGTCCAACAAATTGGTTTCTTGCGTTTTTCTTTCTTTTTCTTCCAATTTTAGAAAAATCATTTGACTTGCTTCGCGACTTATAGCCTGAATTCTTCTTCATTCCTGTTTTGTTCGACTGAAAGGTTAAAATGAAAAGACTTTTTTTTTCCAATTGGCGGGGCACTCTTTTCTTTCCTTAACTAAACCGGATGCGGAAACAACCCCCACGGAAAAAACCCCCACTTCCTTTTAGATCGCGGGCCATGGTCATGTCTCAGCGATCCATCAGACTTGATATGAAACTATCACAACCGAACAAATTATCACTCCCGAAATTCAATTTCGAAATGAGGGTTTATTTCTGTGGGTTTCTTGTCCTAGATTCTAACTAAACAGCACGTCTTGCTTTTTCAGCGCTTTTGCTGTTCTTGAAAAATTTACAATTTATCAGGGGTTTTCAGTCAACAGGGGTTTCAAGTGTTCCATATTACTTTTCATTCAGATCTTCAAAATAACTTTAACACAATTGGCCCAGAGGTTGAGTCCTCTGATACTAAATTACACATCCTGAGAACTAAAACTATAATTAAGCAATGAAACCATTACTTAGTTAAAAGTTGTTTATTTTTCATTGGGTATATATATACTGTTTGGGGAAAACTTCCAAATTAAACGATAATAAACTTTATCAAATTCTTCTATTTGAAACAAGTTTTCCACAAAAATTATGATTATGAGTGTAAACTCAGTCCGCTAATTTTGCTGAATTATATGCACTATATGCATATATATATATATATATATATATATATATATATATATATATGCATATAGTGCATATAATTCAGCAAAATTAGCGGACTGAGTTTACACTCATAATCATAATTTTTGTGGAAAACTTGTTTCAAATAGAAGAATTTGATAAAGTTTATTATCGTTTAATTTGGAAGTTTCCCCAAACAGTTTTTACCCGAACAGCATTGAGTTGCTGAGCAGATGTTTAGGGCCTGATTAGTCTCTGGGTTTGCTACTCATGGAAGTTGCTGAGACACTTCAAGCTGTTAAGTTGAGGGAAATATTTAGTGGTTTAGACCCCTCACTCAATCTCCTTTTATTCAACCCCACACCCCTCTCCAATCGCCCAACCAATCGTCAGCATTTTTCTTTTACCCGTAAGCCCCGAGTTCCGCTCATTTTTCCCCTGCTCTAACCCAGCCCAGCTCTAAACTTTTGCTTCACCCCTCTCAAAAAAGCCCTGCTATCAGAACTCCCTCTCTCAGTTAAACAAAAGCTGTCCTCCCTAAGCCCTGTTTGCCAGTCCTTTGAGAGCAATTAGCTGACGCTAGTCCGTTTTGTTTCTTTCTTGTTATTTAAAACACTCACGTGCACATTTTAAAATGCCGAAAGTCTGCAGTGCCAGAAGTAAAAATGCCAGAAGTTGCTACTTAGCCAGAAGTTGAATTTCGTTGACTTTCGTTTTTTAAAACGTGCGCGTTTTCGTGTTTTAAGCATGGTTCTCGATAAACGCCAGAAGTTCTCAGTGACTTCAAGCAGAGTCGCTTAACCATTACTTCAACCTTATCTCGCCAGCTGAGATTACTTTTTCAAGCTGTGTCAAGTATGTGTTCATGTACACGTGGCTTAGCTTATTGGAGGTTTCTGTAAAAGAAAATTTCAAAAATTATAGACTCAAACAGTATCAACATTACAAGTCTTTTTATACGGAACAAAATTGTTTCGTTTGATCATTATGTGTCAAACACAGAGCACAAAAATTTGATATTCTTAAGCGAAATTAACAAAAAACTCATTATTGCTTTAATAAAAGGCCAATTGTTCATGATACTATGTCTTACTAAAGTATTTCAGAAAAGTGAACTGTTTTTGAGAACAGAACAAAAGACTGAGAAAGTAACAAATACTGGACCGAAATATATCAACTGTAAATTTTTCTTTAATGCAATTAATTTTTGAGCGTTTCCCATTTTTGAACGTTTCTCGTTTCTCTCATTTTTGAGGGTTTGGTTTGAAACGAGTATAGTAAACTTTGTGCAAAGATTGTGAAAAGTGAGAATTTAAGGACGAAAATGGTTCAAATGAAAAATTGAGTGAAATTTTAGAAAAGAAATAGACAAAACTAAAACTCTAATCACCCTACATTGTTTACCCCCGGGCCTGCAAAAATCGAATGCCTATTTAAAAATCAGAATCAATAAAGTCTCAGAAATCTATCGTCTTACGACATTTTTGATAAAATTTCAGAAGTGCTTGTCAGACCTTATGTTTTCAAACTCGAGCAATTTAATTAAAAATTTTTTGCAATTTTAAATGTTGCCAAGATCTGGATAGGGCATTTGCTATGAAAACATCAAGTTTTTGCTTCACTGGTTAGGAAGCTAATTCGCATAGATCCCAACGCACTTCAGTCCCCCCCCCCGATGGATCTGAGGTGCTGAGTGACAATTATTGGACCAAAGCTGAGCTTTTTTAAGCCTGGGATTATTGAATGGAATGATTTTTTTGTTCAGCAAGAGGAGGAGAAACACCTGAGAAGGATGATGCACCTTGACTCCTCAGATGATTGCACGACTCTCACTCGCCTCTTCTTCCAAGAAACCTCTCTCGTCCACGGGGTCGCCAGAGCTGCCAAGGTTGGTAGAGTTCAGGTGATTTCAGTTGAGTAATAGTGTACGCCGAAGTAAATCAAACATCTGTTTTGTTATACCGCTCCTCCCAACAAACAAAACACAACACACACACACACGCACACCGCACCACACACACACGCACACACACACACACACACACACACACACACACACACGCACGCACGCACACACACACACACACACACACACAAAACACACACACACACACACACACACACACACACACACACACACACACACACAAACAAAAACACACACACACACACACACACACACACACACACACACACACACATATATATATATATATACATATATGTATATATATACACACACACTCAAACACAGACACATACACACACACAAACACACACACACACACACACACACACACACACAACACTCACACACACACACACACACTCACACACGCACGCACACACCTAGCTCTCTAGCTTAGTAGGAATAAAACTTTTTTGTCGCTCGAGTGCTACTTTTTTATAACATGAACACAGGAAAATCATATGAACGAAAAAAGTCTGAACCTGAACGCACTAAAATCTGAACATCAATTCACGAAAAATTTCGTGAATTCTTAATCAGAATTTTGGGCGTTCATGTCCATACTAAAAAAAACTTTTGTGACTTGCAAGCCGTTTGAAGATGAAACCCAGAGCACATAAACATCCTGATACCAACAGAGAAACACTTTTTTGCTATTGTGAGAAAAATTCAAGGTTTTTTAGGAATGAAGTGTACATCTAAGAAGCCAAGACTTTTTTTAGAACTGAAGTGAAGCCTCTTGTGATTGGTGGAGAGTTAAATACACTGTTAGGATACTTTGCGAGCTCCTTTCGCGCACTTTGATTGTCTCAGAGTCTAATGACATCATAAAATGTGAGGTGATATGACGTAGAACGTGGTGTGCCTACGTGTCAGTTTTCTCGCACTTTGAAAAAAGGGTTTTTGAAAAAAGGCCTCTCGAAAAAAGGGTTTTTGAAAAAGGCCTCTCGAAAAAAGGGTTTTTGAAACATATTTGTTCCGACCGACTTCAGTGGGGGAGGAACTATATACCCAAATGGGTTTTTTTGTTCAGACAAACTTGGCCAAACGATGTAATCATCGTAGAGAGTTGTGAGTGAAATAATTGAAAAGCCCGTCCAGCGTACAATATGGAACTGAAAAGATTTTTTCATTTTTTGTTTTTAATAGGGAGTTATCGAAGTTTAAAGTTTTGTGAAAATTAGACGTAATGCAGGTGTTTTTATTCACAATTTCGGTATTTTTTACCTAATTTTCGTCAACTTTGCTCAAATTTGTTCAAATTGTCAACTGTAGTGTTATTCATTTTATCTCTAACGATACAATAGGGTTATTGAATTGTTCGATCCGAGTTTTTTGGCTGGCATTTATGCTAAATTTTTCAAAAACCAGACTTTTTCGACATCAATTTTGCTTTTCTTAGCCTTGCTTTAAATTTGCTGGAAGTAGATACCTTAAAACTAGGGTTGAAATCTTTTTAATCTTGCAAGCGAGTTAGTTGTACTGCCGCTGTCTTTGAGAGTATGCTGGAATTATAATTGTGCCAGTTTTTTGCAAATTTAAGCTCGATAATTAAACAAAATGAATTTTTAATTCTGACAAACTGTAAAATTTTGTTTAATCATTGGTCTATTTCGTAATTATTTGAACAAAGGAGTATTTTTATAGACAGGCAGCAAATCATTAGTTGATCTTGATCATGCCATGGACCCTTCCGGTAAATTTTTTTTAGATTTTAATGGGGCGCGAATTTTTTTTCAAAATATTTCCTCTATGTAAATGTTTTTCTTGTAAATTACTGACAAGAATTGCAAATCCGGGCTCAATTAATGACAAATACTATGTATAATTAATGAGGCCCAACGATATTGTATTATGATTTCAGTTTTTTGGTCATGGTTTTCATGGCTCTGACTAATTGTTTTCGTAAAAAGTTTATGGACTTCTTGAGTTTTGCGTTCTTTTGTTATCTTTTCTGTAGCCCAAAGACTTATTGTCCCCAATCAATGATCCAATTATTTTTAGGAGGTATAAATGTACCTAAAGAATTCTTTCAGTTGTTATCTAATGTCTGTTATGACTTTGAATATATTTGTTTAAATAAATTATCGGTTAATTTTTGAACTTTACGTTTTCAATTTTTTTTAAAATTTTTGAGCATGATTCAAATTTTTTTAGTTCAATTTGTTTCTTTGTCAAATTATCACAATATTGACAAGTCCATTTGAAGGAAAGTATAGCAGAGAAAATGCAAAACGTTGAGAAAGGCTTATCTGAATATGTTAATTGTTTTTGTTATAAAGTTTATGCTTTTTGGGCTGAAACAAAGTTGTCTCGCTAAATTTTATAGTTTTTTGTCTTTGCCTATGTTTGCGGTTCTTTCTGTTGTTGTACGATGTATAACTGATAACGATAAGTCTCAATTGCTTTCCCAAGACGTTTAATTGAACCTAGTTAAAGATTTGATTTTATAGCTGTTTGTTTTAATGACTTTCAAATTGAGTTTTTTAAAAAGATTTTTTTCAACTGTATCCCTTTCGCTTTCATTTTCGTAACCATGTAACTCAATTTCACTAATTACTAGTTTAAAAATACTTTTGTTTGTTCAAACATTTTTTCGAGCTTGGTTATGGGTTGTGACTGATTGCTGCAACTAATAATTTCATAAAGAATTTTCGAGATTACTTCACTGTTCATTTTTCGGGTTTCTTGTTGATGTCATGTCTACGTAGTCCTTTTATAAGGAAGTCTTTATGATGTTAAGATGAGCAGAAGGTGACCAGTTACTGATCTTGCGTGTTCTATCTTAAAATTATTGTGCCTTGAACAGTGTGCTCTCGTAAAATTGTTTGAAGTTTTTGCTTCTTTATATATTTGTTGTTTTGCAAGGTCTTGACTTATTCTCATTATTACCAGGCCCAATTGAATTTCTGATGTCTTTCAGCTTCAAGCATCGCTTTTTGTTGAAATTTTAAGTCTGTTATGAATTTTGAAAATATTTGTTTTCAAAATCATATTTGGGTTTTTGAGCTTCGTCATTCTTGTAAATAGTTTTTTGGGGCAATTTTTAGCTCAGTTTCTGTAAACACAGGTCACAACCCGTTGCCAGTGAGTTTTTGGTTCATGTCTATATTGGTTTTCGCTTCAAACATTTGTTTCTTGGCTTTGTTACTACTCTTACTGCGAGATTTCATAAAATATTTGAGATTTTTTGTATTTGTACATTTTATAGGATTTTTTGTTATTTTTTAGTATATAACAATAATTGTAGGTCCCATTAGCTTTCAAAGTTTGCGCTATTGAACATTTGATAATGACATGTTTCAGTTGCTACCCATGGAGATATAAATAAACATTTTATGGATTTCTTTTGATATCTCATGACATTAATAACATTATATATTAATAAATATTAAATATCAATAACATTAATAACATTAATTGATGTAAAAGAAATTAATTGTAAATTTAAGTGAAATTGATTGTTTTCAAAAATAGGGACGAATTTTTGAACTTCGCACCTCTTTGCTCTTTCTTGTCGACCTGTTAACCAGTCTCATTGACGACAGGTTCCATATCTTTTCTATTGAAGTATAGGTCGAATTTTTTTGTTTAGGTTTTATCTGATGCGAGTTTGATTTTGTTTTGATTTTATTTATTATAGACATGGAGTTTTGGTCGTAAATAATGTTCATTTGATATTCATTATTGTCCTTTCTAGTAGTCCTATTATCAACTTCGTTTGTCGGTCCTCTAGCGTGGCATTATTGTGTTCCATTGGTTGTTTATTGAACGATATGTATGTTTTTGATCTCTTCATCATTTGGTAGCCAATTAAGTCAAGACTGTGGATGAGCGGGGTCGGAACTTTATGTGTGTACGCACATTACCGAGCCTCCTTGTTTTAAGTTAGGGAGCTGAAAAGGTGTGCCGAAAACCAACCCAACCGAACACTCGGATAAGTACGAGAGGGTGATGTAAATATGGGGTATAAATATATATGTAAATGAATAGACCGCGAAGTTTTATCACGCATCTTTCTCGTCAATGTCGCTAAATGAAGAGTGGCCAGAAAACAGTGGAGAAAATTTATATTTTAATAAATTGCAGGTGGTATAAGTTATGCAAAAACCCGGGGGTAATTGCAAAAAGATTTGATTAAAAACATTAGCAGAGGCTTTTTATAGCGTCCTTTAAGTTATTCAACACCCATTACTCATATTGGACCTTAAAAACCCCTAGATGGCGATAACAATCGAGTAGTAATAATAAGATCATTATTATTCCTCGCATTTTTATTGCCATCCTGATGATATCAAGCTCTGAGGCGATGACGAGTTGTTGATTAACTTCGAAAGGACCATGATAAGCGTATTTTGCTAATAGTACACCTCCCCCCCCCCAAACCACCCAATCATCCAGCGTTTTTAAAAGTCTGAAAATTGACGCAGACCTTGACACTGATTGTTTCAGGTGTCTTCCGACTACAGAAGGGTGCTCTGGATAATCCTGGTGCTGGGTTCTTTCTCCGGCTTCACCTGGCAGACATGCAACCTCCTCATTGACTTCTTCGCCTGGCCCGTCTCAGTTGTAACCCAAATGGAAGATTCTAGAACATTGGCATTCCCTGCTATTTCCATATGCAACATGAACAAAATAAAGAGTTCTAAGTTAAACAACACGAGGTTCGCGTCACTTCATCAATTGGACAAATATGCTGAAGAGATTATACCCAGTGCCCTATCTCAGGTTTTTACTTTTCTCGATTTTACAGTTAATTAAAAAAACGCGATCTTCTCCGTTTGTGCCCCCCCCCCCCCCCCCCCAGAGGGTTAGATCCCCCCCCCCCAGAGTTTTAGATCAGGTTCTGATTCAGAGCCTGATTCAGAGTCTGAAATAGAGAAAATGTGACCTGAATCAGACTGTAAATCAATACTGATAACAATCTGAATTTTGTTCTGATTTTGGACTGAATTTTCCTTAGCGTTAGGTACGGGTGACTAAAATTCATTTTCGTAAATGAAATCGGATATATCTAAATTAGTAATCTCAGCCCTGGTAGCGATGCTTAATGAGTGTGTTATAAGCATCAGTTTTTGTCTCAATCCGTGAATGAGATTAAAACAGGTCGATAAATTCAGCACCAAAAGAGATAGGAGACATTTGTTTTCACTTGTGTTTTTCTAGAAAAACTGCTTTTTCTAATTAGTCTTCTTTTTTTATTATTTTCCTTTTTTTCAATATTTTCCTTTCAACTAAGTTGTTTTGCTTTGGTCTGTTTTTTTTTGCTGGGGGGGGGGGGCGTTGTTGGAGACAATTGTAGGCTAACCCTTCTACCCTCACGGCATTTATTCTTTCTACAATCTTGCGACATTTATCATTTCTTTGCTGCCGAGAGCAAACAAAATTACAAAGCTTTTAATCGTTGCTTTTTTTGCAAAACATTGCTTTTTGAATAAAATTCTATAGATGTTCCCGTACTTTCTCTCTGTATTGCATATATTTTTTTAAAAATGTCGATACTTTTGTACAGGAAATGTCTACTGTGTTTTTTTTTATCAGACTCTTCTTTTTGCGAGTCCCCCAATCTCTGAAGTATTCAAAATTTGTTTGAATTGAGGTTTGGGAGTGAATGTTTTGATGTTTTGAACCGATTTTAAAATTATTAGAGAATTATGTATAGTTGTTTCGAGAAATTTTGATGGTCATAAAAGTTGCTGATCAAGTTAAAGTTTTTATCTCGTACTCTCATATTTGGCAAATAATATTTTATTTTTATCTTATGATTATCTCCAGCATTGTTCAGCTATATTTTTACTTTATTCAAGAAGTTCAAGTTAGAAACTTCCTCAAATTCACGTGACAATAATAATTACCCAACCCCCAAAATCGTTGCACTATTTTGCTGGATATATCGAAATCCCTGCAACCATATTAGGTTGTTGACTTGGTTTTAAAAGTTGTCTAGTTAACTCAAAACAGCAAGTTCATTAATTACAAACAGTTGTATTCTCTTGTAGTTAAGACTACCCAACTAAGTTGCCAAGATCCAATTTCAAAGAGAATTGATTTGAGTCTTGTAAGTTCGTGGAACTTGTATGGCTTGTAGTTTGTACGATTTGCACCTTTGTCAAAGATTGGGTAAATAAATGGGTTTTGTTTGAAGGTAGATCGCACGCATGATTAAAGTTGGTTTGGGTTATTAAGGGTTATAACACTCACATTTTGAATTGGTTTAAATGTTATTTAGGGTACAAACTTGTGAACATATTGCGGAAATTGATATATCATGAAATAGTTTAAAAATAAAAGATCATTAATTTGGAGCTGTTGCCTCCCGCCCGTGAACAATTTTTTAACCATGTGTAAACAATCTAATGCTTATTCTGGATATATTCTATAATTTGACATCCTCGTAAATTTTTAAATTTTTTGAAGGATTTCGACCGACAATTCCTTGACAATGCGAGTATGCTCTCTATGAAACTTTAATGTTGAGAGGAGATTTGTCTAAAATGGAAAGATCAAAACTTTTTTGCGCCATATATTTTGATCCGCCATCTCATTACATTTGTTTCGTTTTTTTTTAAATCTTTCGACTAACTTTTTAAAGTAGACTTGAAGTGTTTTTTATTTATAGCCGCAAAGCGATAGCTCAGACTGTTATTGGCCTTTCATTGATCTTTTACAATTCAAAAACTTTGAATTATATTGGGGCGCTGTTTTCTAACAATCCAAGAATTGGATTGTCAGGGGGGCTCAGTTTGACGCGAAAAGGAGTATTGGTCGAGCAAACGTCTTTTTTTTATCACTAATTTTCCTGGAGTGTATTTGAAAAAGGATGTTAAAGTCAATGCCGCACGTGAACTAATTAGGTCAAACGACTGAACGAATTGAAGAGAAGATCGAGTGATTTTCATATTGCGTTTTTGATAGCGAGAAATATAGTTGTGAATAATTTTTGCAAAGCGAGCAAAATATTTTGATCACCTGCGTCTTTTTCGGAGCAGTTTCTTAATTTTTTTGCTATATTTCTTGTGTATAGTACGGCTAGGAGACTTTCCGAATTCATGAACCATAAATGAGTGTTTTAAATGCAATCTTGAGCTATTTTTGTAACGGCTGCTCTCCTATCAAAGTCAAGGAAAACTTTACACCGCCCAGTTCGTTTCAGCGGTTTCAAATCTGTCCGGATATTGTATTTTTGCAGTTAACTTTTGTGAACTGTATTATCCGCTATACTGTAGAATTCCGTTGCATTACTTGATATTCAATAATGTCAAATAACTGCTTGTTCAGCTTTGCCGAATAACAAATAACTTTGCTTCAACTAAGCAAAAGTCCAAAATTTCAACTAACCAAATAGTCTCAAATTAGATTTTTTCAATGATATCTCCTTAACCACAAATGCTAGTGAGATAAAATTTCACAGGGTTATGAGCGTTAGGTAGGCCTACTATCTGATGTAAGAATAAACAACGCTGGGTAAACTGCGTTGGTGGGGCTACCTTTTATATTTTATACCCAATCTTAATACATGGGCGAAATACAAAGTTTTGTATATCTTTGTAACCAAGTTCTCAGATCTACCGATCAACTAACTGGAATCAGCCTAGGCAATTGGTAAATGAATGAAACAAGAACGAACAGTTTAACTGCTCTGTAACTCTACTTATTAGAACTTCGTTCCGCAATGTGAAAATTTGAGAATTCCAAAGTCAATTCTATTTTCAATAAGTCAGAGTTAAAGTTAGGCTGTACAATCAAAAATATGATCTACAGAATCAAGACACGATAACAAGTAATTTACCGCTCAAGAAAGTGTGCTTCAATACGCACTGTATGTCAGTTTAATATCACCAAAATTGCAAGTTTCTTCTGATTTTTGGTAGTTTTTCAAGCTCATTTTATGCTGCTAGTCACGTAGATTTACGTGTCAAATTCAACTGTTGATTGGTTGTAGATAATGATGTCGACAGAATGTGAACACTTTTCCATAACGTCACTTTTTCAGTGTAAATTTGATGTCATGGGAAATCTGTTAACCATGTAGAACTTTTGTCGAATATTCTGTATCAATAACAGGTCGATTCGCAATCCAATCGCAAAGAATCTGATGCAATACTGTTAAGTCGTAGTATTGTTTTGCTGGTTGTTTAGGTAGTTCAAGTTTGAGTTATAGTTTGACTTCATGAATGACGATTGTGTACTAATAATAGTTGCTAAATATAAATGTTGAACAAAATGAACAAATCCGTTTGGCTTCGATAGAATGTAGCATTAATTTTCGCTTGTCGTGCTATTCTAGCTTTAAGGCTTGAAATGACCTTGAAGCGCTATTCAATTTGATTTCTGAGTTGTTAAGCTCAGCCGCAATATCGCTGGCCCTGTTTTCCATCGCGAAAACATCTTTTCCAGGTAGTACTGGGGCGAGCTTCACTACTGGTCTCTTGTACACTCCGTCGTTCGTTCGAACTATAGCTGACCGAATCTCACCGTCAGACCCATCGATGGTCTCCGCAACTCGACCTAGATTGTAATATCCACGCTTATCGCTGTCTTCGATCAACCAAACGAGATCGCCTTCTTTAAGGGTTTCGTTCGCCGTAGATCGCCATTTTTGCCGATTATTCAGAGTTGGCAGATATTCTTTACGAAATCTGTCCCATATGAGATTTGCATAGGCTTGAGTTTGTCGAAAGAGCTTCCGATGATCAACAAATTCTTCCGCGCATGGCAGATAGGGTAAGCAAACGTTCCTGTTGCCAAGCAAGAAGTGATTGGGGGTCAATGCTTCTAGGTCGTTAACATCTGAACTGACTGGAGTCAAAGGTCTCGCATTCAAAGTCTGCTCAACGATGCACATTGTTGTTGGAAGAACGTCCTCGGTGACTGATCTGTTCCCCAACACTGCATACATTGCTTTCTTGCAACTTCTCAACAACCGCTCCCATACTCCTCCAAAGTGAGGTGCTGCGGGTGGGTTGAACTTCCATCTGATCCCTCGTTGAATTAGATGTTCTTCGATCCCTTCTTTGTTCCATGCCGCAACGTACTCTGCAAATTCTCTTTCAGCTCCAACAAAGTTTGTTCCGTTGTCACTGATGATTGTACTTGGCTTGCCTCTTCGGGCAATAAATCTAATTATTGCATTGAGACAACTGTCTGAGTCCAACTTAGGTACCACTTCTATATGCACCGCTCTCATAGTTAGACATGTGAAAAGACAACACCATCGCTTTTCATTTCTTCGCCCAATCTTCACAATGAAAGGGCCGAAGTAGTCGACTCCAACATTTGTAAAGGCTGTTGAAGCATCTAACCGCTCTTCGGGTAGATCTGCCATTACTGGTGCTATCGTTTGTGATCTGCCTTTTCTGCAGGTAATGCACTTGTTCTTGATTGATCTTAAGGCGTTCCGTATGCCTAGGATCCACATCTTCTGCTGAACAATGTTTCTTACATGCTCAGTGCCCTCGTGTTGATTGTCCTTGTGCTCGTTTCGCAAGAATAATTCAACCGCGTGATGTTTCCAATGTAGCAAAATTGGATGCTTTGCATTGAAGTCCAATTGGCTCTTGCCTATTCTGCCTTTGGCTCGAATAAATCCTTCTTCATCTAAGAAGGGTGAGAATTGTAGGATTTTGCTGCCTTTTGGAATTTCCTTTTCAGCTTTGAGAGATTTCATCTCTTCACCAAACTGTTCTTGCTGTAGTAGTTTGAAGATCGTTGCTTTTGCTTTTTCTCTCTCTTCAATGCTAACTATGAGTGTTGCTGGTCTGTGTTTGTTCAATGCTCGCTGTACGTATACCACTGTATTTACTAGTCTGTTGAAGTTACTGAATCGTTCCCACTGGATAACAGCTTTCTTCTCTTCAGCCTGTATCATGAAGACTGACGAGGGTATATTCTCTTCATCAGAGGCAAATATGAGGTTCACTTGCTGTGGCCATTCGCTTTCTGGTTGTTTCAACCAGGCCGGCCCAGTGAGCCACTCACTTCTCTTGAGTTCCTCAATGTTGATTGCTCTGGTGCCAATGTCCGCTGGGTTGTTGATACCGCTTACATGTTTCCACTGTGAAACATCAGTTGTATCTAGTATCTCAGCCACTCGATTGGCCACAAACACTTGTTGTTTACGATGGGAACTGTGTATCCACTGCAATACCAAAAAACTGCAACTAGAGTCTGACCAAAAACTGCAACTATTTATCTTCATTTCATGTTCCTTGACTATCTGTTCTTTCAACCTTACTGCCATGACTGCCGCTTGCAATTCCAGTCGGGGTATTGAAAGATGCCTCATCGGTGCTACTCTGCATTTTCCAATGACAAATGCTAAGTCAGCTGAGTATTCTTTTGGTTGCGAGCGTAGATAAGCCACTGCACACATCGTGTCTTCAGATGCGTCAGCAAACACATGAAGTTCGGCTTTATCCCTCTCTCTGTTGAAGTACCTTCTATCGATGCTTGTCTCAGCCACTATTGGAAGTTGTTCTTTCCATCTCAGGAATTCTACCTCTTCACTGGGCTCCACTTCGTTGTCCCAATGTTGTCCATTCTTAGTCCAGATGCCTTTCAGAAGTCGTCTCATATTAACACTGAACGGAGCAAACAATCCGATCGGGTCGAATACTGAAGATACCAGTGACAGAATCTTCCTCTGGGTTATAGGTGCTTCAACTTCCTTGTTTGTACCTCTGCATACTTGAAGGCTATCATCAGTAACGGTCCATTGTAGTCCTAGCACTGAAGATCCCTCCGTATTGGGCTCCACTTCGACGTGCTTTGTGTTGCTGATTGACTTCAAGTCTTCTGGGATTGCTTTTGTAACCGCATCATTGTTGCTTATCCACTTCTTCAGTTCAAATCCATGTTGTGAGAGAAGAGGTTGTAGTTGGTTGAAAACTTCAATTGCTTCTTCCGGGGTTTCTACTGATTTGATGAAATCGTCCATGTAGAAGTTGTTTTGTATTGCCTTCGCTGCAATCGGATACTCCTTTTCGTTATCCAGTCCCACTTGGTTGAGAGCATAGTTTGCACAAGTTGGAGAACTCTTAGCTCCAAAAACATGACGCTGATGTTCGTATATCTGAACAGGTTCGTTTGTTCTTGAACGCCATAAGAATCTCAAGCAACTTCTATCCTGTTCGGGAACTTGCACTTGTAGAAACATCGATTCGATGTCAGCTATCAGGGCTATTGGTCCTTCACGGAATCTGAATATTGTTCCAATCAACCCATGTAGCAGATCAGGTCCTGCTAGTAGCTTATCATTCAGGCATACTTCTTTGTACTTGGATGCGGCATTGCAAACACGTCTTACTTTGGCAGGCTTGTTCGGGTTTAGCACTGGATGGTGTGGCAAATACCATTCTTTCCCGAAGGTGCCTTTCACTTCGGACTCGTGCAATATCTTTACGAATCCCTTTTCTACGTCTGTATCTATTGACTGTTGATACAAATTCTTCAGGTTTGGGTCCCTTTGGAATCTTCGCTCCAGTGAGTAAAGCTGACCCAAGGCTGAGCTGTAGTTGTTCGGTAGGTTTGGCTCTGGTTCACTCCACAGCATTCCCACTTCGTACCGCTCGCCTGTGAACTTTGTCGTACTCTCTAGCATCTTTTGTGCCTGCAGTTCCTTTTTTGACTGACTGACGACGTTGATTTTGGAAGCATAGGTTTTTATGTCCCACCAGGTTTGGATATTCTCAGCCAATTTCACATCTTCTGTGAAGGCGAAATGACAAACATTTTGTCTTCTTTTGCCCGTCATGGGTCCACTGACTACCCATCCTAGCTCTGTTAGAACGGCGAAAGGTTCACTTCGTGTTCCTATCTTATAGTCCAATGGGCGTTGTAGCTCATAAGCATCTTGACCGAGGATGATGCCTAC
This sequence comes from Convolutriloba macropyga, assembly GCF_964194025.1. Taxonomy (NCBI): domain Eukaryota; kingdom Metazoa; phylum Xenacoelomorpha; order Acoela; family Convolutidae; genus Convolutriloba; species Convolutriloba macropyga. The sequence goes on from NC_134482.1 coordinate 47,575,724, forward strand.
TTCCATCAAGTTGAAGCTTTTGTTGGGTAAAACACTCAAGTGTTTGAAGCTTTGCTTCAGCTTGTTGTAGTTATAGTTTGTGTTTCCCAAAGAGATTGACGGGTGTGCAAACGCTTCGATTGAATGCACCTTTGAATGTACTCCCTTTATTTTTAGAGAAACCTTTTCTGTCTTCAGATCCTTCGTTCCGTGTATGCCAGCTATGTTGAGCGTCACATCGGTGCCTTGGGCTCGTAACTTCTCTTGCAAACTTTGATCGATGAATGAAACCGTTGATCCACTATCGAGGAAAGCATATGTGTTCAGCCTGTTGCCACCGCTCTGTATTGAGACAGGAACTATCTGAAGAAAGCTAGTAACTTCTTTACTCTGAGTGATTGTTGCTGCGCTTACGTTGACTGCATGATTGCCCTCGTACATTTGGTTTTCTGAGTGTAGCAACCGGTTGTGCTCCTTGATGCATCCATTGATGCCGCACGCATTGACTTTACAATCTTTGATTGCATGTACTTTGCCTAGACATCCGTAACATAAGCGTTGCTTTCTCACTGCTGCGTACCGATCATTCACACTCATGTTCCTGATTAGTGGACAGTTCCATATTTTATGAGTGCCATCAGCTAGCGGACAGTGATCACTTTGCGTTTGCTTCGTTTCTTTCACGTTCGAACTTGCACTGAAGTTCGATGTTTTCGAGAACCGTTTGTCTCTATTTGTGCTTCTTCGGTCTTCTTCTCTGCGCTCTCCCTTGAAAGCTGAAAACCCTTCGTGCACGAATGCTATCCTTGATAGCCATTTTTCAAACATAATCAGGTCAGGCCAATCTTCATCTTTATCATCAACATAGAACCACCACTTCTCTTTGAGAACTTGGGGTAGTTTATCTACTGCCATATAGAGTGTCGAGCTTGATTGCAGATCACCAATCTGCTTGTACTCTTTGAGCACATTCACAAAGTTCGAAACAAAAACTGAGAAACTGATCAGACCTGTTGAGTCGTGAGGTTTCACCTGACTTGCTTTGCGGAGACTCTCCAGTTGTGCATCAATGATCACATGAGGCCTTCCAAATTTCCTCTCCAGAATGCTCCATGCAGCACCATAGAACTGTCCAGAATAGCCCATTCCAGAGATTGCTGACCTTGCTTTGCCTGTCAGCAGAGTCTTCAGATGGCTCATCTTCTCTGAGTCTGGTATTTGTCATTGATCCACTGTAGCAATGAACATACTAGACCACACCGGCCATTCGAGAGGGTTCCCGTCGAAGTTGTTCAACTTCAGCTTTGGTAGGCTACTACTACCTGAATAGCCAGTGTTGTATCGTAATAGACCAGCTCTGGGGGAAACGTCTCGGTCTTCAACACTTGAGGATCGGTCTCGTGAACTGCGATATCGTGAGAAGTGACTTTGCCTGTTCACTTCAGGGGTTACTTCGAAGCGAGCTGTTGATCGATCTGGTGTTAGAAGGTTGTCGATTCTGCTGGCCCAGTCAGAGACATCTCTTTTCTTGGAGGTCCAGTTGAATGGCGATTTGTCTCGAGCACCAGTTGATTGGGAACGAGCATCATCGTTCTCTAACGCTGTTCTCTTCACTTTGCGCTCTAGCTCACGCTCTTCCTCCAGCAGTTGATGCTTGGTTTCCAGTTCCTTCATTTGCATTTCGAGCTCTAGCTTCCTCCGCTCGAACCGTGCCTGTTCCAGTCGCATCTTGGTTTCAAATTCGATATCGGATTTCTTCATCCTTTCCTCTCGCCTTTGCTTTGCTGAAGATGTTTCCGAAACATTCTCCGTCTCTTGGCCACTTCCTGTTGCTCCATTTTGCACTGTTTGAGCAACTGGGCTGTCCTTTGGATAGTTGTTGTGGCTCTCACTGTCATTCACAGCTTGGGTTGCGTCGTTTTGCTCTGCATTCATTTCTGGTTGCGTGCCTTTGCTTATATATGAAAGCCAATGATAGTCCAAACTTGCTTTGCACTTCCTTGCTTCTTTCAGATGTTCTTCAACGAAATTTGCTTGGTAGGGCACAAGCTTGTTTCGACGCTGCAGTTGCTTGGGTATTTCTTCCTCTAGGAGGTGGACGGTCTGTTGATAGAGGACCTTTAATTTGTTGGGTCGATCCGAATCTTCAATTATTTTGTAGCCAAGACATCTTTTATTGTTGACTTCTTCCACTAAGTCTCGGAATCTCTTGTCGTACCTGTGAGCTGTTGATTGAAGCTCCTCTCTGCTGGTTGTGCTCGAATTGCCTGGTTGCTGTTTGCTTTGCTTGTTCCGTTTAAAAGAGGTCAATTCTTCAACGTGTTTTGTGAATTGCACTCTTCTGTTCGCCTCACTGGCCTGTTGCTGTTGATTTGTTTGATTCTCTTTTGGGGTTGCCTTCGGCAATCTCTTCATCAGGTTGGACAGCAGTTTGCCTTCCACTGTCCGGGTCGGCGGACCAAATGTAACGGCTGCTCTCCTATCAAAGTCAAGTTCGTTTCAGCGGTTTCAAATCTGTCCGGATATTGTATTTTTGCAGTTAACTTTTGTGAACTGTATTATCCGCTATACTGTAGAATGCCGTTGCATTACTTGATATTCAATAATGTCAAATAACTGCTTGTTCAGCTTTGCCGAATAACAAATAACTTTGCTTCAACTAAGCAAAAGTCCAAAATTTCAACTAACCAAATAGTCTCAAATTAGATTTTTTCAATGATATCTCCTTAACCACAAATGCTAGTGAGATAAAATTTCACAGGGTTATGAGCGTTAGGTAGGCCTACTATCTGATGTAAGAATAAACAACGCTGGGTAAACTGCGTTGGTGGGGCTACCTTTTATATTTTATACCCAATCTTAATACATGGGCGAAATACAAAGTTTTGTATATCTTTGTAACCAAGTTCTCAGATCTACCGATCAACTAACTGGAATCAGCTTAGGCAATTGGTAAATGAATGAAACAAGAACGAACAGTTTAACTGCTCTGTAACTCTACTTATTAGAACTTCGTTCCGCAATGTGAAAATTTGAGAATTCCAAAGTCAATTCTATTTTCAATAAGTCAGAGTTAAGGCTGTACAATCACAAATATGATCTACAGAATCAAGACACGATAACAAGTAATTTACCGCTCAAGAAAGTGTGCTTCAATATGCACTGTATGTCAGTTTAATATGACCAAAATTGCAAGTTTCTTCTGATTTTTGGTAGTTTTTCAAGCTCATTTTATGCTACTAGTCTCGTGGATTTACATGTCAAATTCAACTGTTGATTGGTTGTAGATAATGATGTCGACAGAATTTGAACACTTTTCCATAACGTCACTTTTTGAGTGTAAATTTAATGTCATGGGAAATCTGTTAACCATGTAGAACTTTTGTCGAATATTCTGTATCAATAACAGGTCGATTCGCAATCCAATCGCAAAGAATTTGATGCAATACTGTTAAGTCGTAGTATTGTTTTGCTGGTTGTTGAGGTAATTCGAGTTTGAGTTATAGTTTGACTTCATGAATGACGATTGCGTACTAATAATAGTTGCTAAATATAAATGTTGAACAAAATGAACAAATCCGTCTGGCTTCGATAGAATGTAGCATTAATTTTTGCTTGTCGTGCTATTCTAGCTTTAAGGCTTGAAATGACCTTGAAGCGCTATTCAATTTGATTTCTGAGTTGTTAAGGTCAGCCGCAATAATTTTTCTGATTTCTCCATTTTAGACACTTTTTTAACGTTTTGTGAACTTTTTTTTTCACGTTTTTAGTTTCTGGGAGTACAATTTTGGTTGAAATTAGTTTTTACGTTGCATTTGTAGTCTTTTGACATCTGCAATATTAGTTTCAATTTTTTTTAAACAAACTTAAATATGCTAAATTTAAAGATTTTTTTACATAATTTTTCTTTCCTTGAAGTATTTTTCCGTTTCACTGATTTTAAGAACTCTGTTTTATATTTAATTGTTTATTTAGAGTTTGTCACAGGGTTTTGGTTAATACTTGGAAAACATTTAAGGTTTGATAGCACATATTTTAATAAATTTAATTGATCAGTACTGTAGTTTTTGTGATATTCAGTGTTTGCTCACGTTTTATGCGTTTTACAGTTCGTTTGGGTGTCGCGTATGAACTCAAAAAATAGCTGGAACTCTTTCTCATTTTTAAGTGGGAAAACTTTTTGAGACATTGCAAATTTTGGAGAACATTATTACAACATGTAACAGATCTGTAGTGTTTGTTCTCTAACTAGTTCCTGTTCCTCGATTTTTCCCTTTTTCAACTTGTAATATTGGTAATATTTATCTTATCATTTGATTGTCAATATTTGAACTAAACTAAAATATAATCGACGTCCTATACTACACAATGATTCTGGAGTCAACCTAAAAAATTTCCTAGGAAAAATTTTAATGTGATTTTTCCCCGATAAATTGTTTACTTCGCTTGTTGTTTCAATTTGAGTAGCATAACAAAATGAATAGTTGTATTAGTTAGTGGTTGGCTAGTGTAAGTTTTTTTTTTATTTCGAGTCGGTTCCAAAGTCTTCGGGCTATGTTTTTTTTGTAAGACGTTTTCCCATATTTTTCAAAGATTTGAGTTTTCAAAATGGAATAAACAGGTATGCCCCGTGGGCATTAAGTCTCCTTAGAGGTCCAAAGCTGATTTTAGTAGGGGCATGGGAATGATTTTCAATTTTAACTATCACAAATTTTTGGCAATTTTTCGATAAAGTTTATTTTCCTAATTTATCGATCTTTAAGAGCCGGTGAAACTTTTTAAAGCTTAGAATTAGTTTACTGCGTAGCCTCTGGAGACAATGGAAAAGTTTCCAAGGTAATAATATCACAAAGTTCAGCCAGTTTTCAATAAAATTTACCATTATTTCAAAGTTTTTGATTTTTTTGTCAATTTTTTAGTTTATTGACCTTTACGGGCCAATAAAAATTTTTTAGATCTTGCAGAATGGTTACTGGAGAAATTCCAGAGACGGAAAAATTATAATGAATATTTTAAAATTGCAAAATGGATCATTTTCTTTAAATGTTGGCCGTTAAATGTTAATGGCCGTTAAACCTATTTCAAGGCTTTTGCGTGGGTCGATGGGTATATTTAAGATAATCAAATTTAGCCTTAAGGGTAAAAGTTTTGAGAGATTTTGCAATTGTTACTTTTTTGTTTAGCTTGATTATTTTAGTTTCTCAAGTTTTGTGATTTTATGTTTCCTTATGTTTAGCTTTGTTCATTCAGTCTGCTGGTCAGGTACATTAGTTCTAAGTTTTTCATTAATTTTTTGGATTGTTTTTCATAACTTGTCTGCTATGTTCTTTCAGGATATGTTCAGAAATTTTCATGATTGTTGAATTCAAATTGGAGTATTTTTTTCGTCCGAAAAACGAATTCCTGAAAAAAGCGGGTGGTTTCGCGGCGTGATTTTTTTTCACTAGAATTGTAAAGTAGAGGCAGAAAACGGTGTTTGAACAAAAATCCGCTTTCTCGATTGTAATTTTTTGTTCACTTGCGGCAATTTGACTTTGATGTCTACTGTTTTTTTTCTCTTTTTCTTTTACTTGATTCTTTTTCTAAATGATTTTTCCCAATCGATTCATTGTCCATTCTATATCTACTTTTTTGTATAATCAATGAAATTTTTTGAATCGTAGGTCAAGACTTGTCCTGCTATGATTTTTTATTTCGTCGTCAAGATTTTTGTTAAAACCATAGGACGTCAAAATTGCTTCAGATTTGTTCATGAAATTTCAACAGGGATGCGTGTGACGTCATTTTTCGCTCGTAGTGGTTCGAATTTTTTACAATTCAAAGAATTTGAATTGTATTGGGGCGCTGTCTTTTTTTTAGATCTGTTCACACATTTTCATGATTTTTGAAGTCAAATTGGAGTAGTGATTTTGGTCACGCCGAAACAGGAAGTGGAGCGAAAAAGCGAGTAGTTTTGCGGCGTGAAATTTTTTCGCTCTAAATTTAAAGTAGAGTGAGAAAACGGTGTTTGAACAAAAATTCGCTTTCTCGCTAGTGGTTTTTTGTTCACATGCGGCAAGTTCACTTTGATTTTTACTGTTTTTTCGATTTTTTGGACCGGATTTTTTTCTAAATGGTTTTCCTAATCCATTCATAGTCCGTTTAAGGTCTAGTTCTCTGTTTAGTCAATGAAAATTCTTTGAATTGTGCGTCAGGACTTGTCCTGCTATGGTTTTTTCATTCGCGTGATTAAATTTTTGAACACACGTGACTTACCTTACTCGCAAAAACGACTTTTCTTTACAATAAATCAAAAATATAAAGTCAAATGAGTGTGTATCACTCTAATTGATTGTTTTTTAAGATCAGCTGATAAAAGCAGCATTAAATTACACTGATTTTTAATCAAAATATAACATCTCGTCCTTTTATGGAGAGAATAAATTTATTTTATGGTCTTTCATTTTTTTTACTATTTTTAAGACTGCAGATCTACAAAGCTATTGCGGTTTTTTCGGCAATCTGCCAGCTATGTTTTTTTTCATAGTTTTCAATTATCTTTATTCAAATGATCACCTCCGCATATGATTCAGAAAATGAGACTCTATAGTAAATTATCTTCTTTCATTTTAATTTTATTTTAAAATGTAATGTACTACAGTCTTAAATATTCAGACACTATATTCAATTGACAGCTAAATCACACGTAAATTTGATCACCTGCTTGTCAGAGAACTTTCTTTGTTTATGTTCAGAAGTGGAACCGATTCTGTTAAAAACTAAAAACTTTTCGTCAAAAAACTTAAAACATTACAAACCTTTTTCATTTAATTTTTTGAAAACGGAGATAAGATATATGCTGCTATTTTGAGGGAAAATGTTCTTAGGTGGTAACTTGCTTGTTTTTGTATGCACAATTTTCCAAAAAATATTCAGCTTATGGGAACAGAAAATAATAGATTTATATTGTTTATCGTATTCCGTACAAGCGAGAGGTACTTCGTTTTTTCATTAAGTTTTTAGTGCAAGGAGTTATTGAATCAAACTATTTATAGCTTTTAAACCATTCACTATTAAGCCAATTGAAAGATTTTATGGCAGAAACTTGAAAACTTTTAACTTTTTTTTTCCAAAAACCGGTTCCAAAATTATTAAAAGAGAACTAATTCTTCCAATTGAATCATTAGAAGAAATATGATTATTTCAAAATGATATTTCTGTTTAAACTAGGCTTGACAAAAAAATTCAAGTTATTTCAAAATTGAAGCATTTCTTTTGCAAGATTTCCAATGGCAAGTGCCATACATTAAACTATAATAAATGCTTATAAATCGGTATTTTCAAGAAAAAGCTAAAACTTTCGCATCGTGTTATTTTGTAAGTAATTGCTTTTGAAAAACACAGAGGCAATGTGTAGGTACCACATACTTATTTTCATGCTTTCATCCAATGCCCATGTAATTGTTGTTATGTAATGATGCTCTTCAAATGAGCAGCATTGCTTTTTTTTCTAATTACTGTGATCTTTCTTAGATTTGAAGCTTTAACCTGGTAAAACCAATTAATCAAGACAATTTAAGGTCGTAATCAAATTGAAACTACGATTAAGTGATATAGTGTTTTTTATATAGTGAAAGTTTCACTCAATATTAGTTTATAATCCATTTCAAACTGATCAATTTTGGCTTCCCTGACTGTACCAGGTGACAGTACCAGTGATATTAGGAATCAGAAAAGGACAGCCCTCACAGAAAAGCATAGCTATGGTTTATTTAGTAACCCAGAACGCATTTCAAGTCTTGATCAGTACTTGGCCAGTGAAATCCACGTCGTGAATTGACAAATCAGTACTGATCACCTCTTATAACAAGTCTTAATACCTGTGAAGACATATCAAGACTTGCTTACTTGACAAGAATTAAGACTTGATTTAAGACGTGACAAGTAAAAAAAGTGACATGATCAGACCTCTGACACTTGAAATTTCACTGAATTGGTACTGATTAAGACTTGACGTTCAATCAGGGTAATACAATAATTACTCATTTTTCACAAAGCAGAAGGAATGTAACATTATCTTAAAGCAATTACAATATATGCCAAAAAATTTTTTTTCAAAATTACATTAGAGGACACATATTTCCTAATACGATTCCTGTATAATTTTTCATGAGGCGATTTTTAACTTTATATTTCAACCAAATTCATTCAATTTCAAGCTTGATGCCAATTTACGGCGATTTTATAGCTTTGTTTTTATGACATAATTGATTATATAATCTATTCCTTTGAATCACCCCAATCAATTCAACAAACTTTCATATCCGTTGCAATTAGGGAAAATAATAAAGTATTCTATGACAAGGGAAGTTTTAGTTTTAGTACTACTAAGTATCTTTGGTATTTAATCTTTGAATTATCAAGTGATATGAACAGACAAAAAAAACAACGAATTATAACTTCTACACGTGACATCATATAAATAAAATGTGAAATCGAATGCTCAAATTGAACTTAAATTAGATTGTTAACAGTGCTTGAAACACTTTTACATTTAATTATAACTTGCTTACTTTTAACGGCTGGTAAGTGTTATTTATAATTGGTTTTTGTAATTCAGATTGAAGTCAAATTTTTGTTCTCCATTATTTGTAATTTTGGTGAACTCACGAAGAACAGTTCTATATGGTATCGTCGGTAAAACATTGATTAAAATTCAATACAAACTCAACAAAAATTCGAAAAAGAAACAAACGACAATTACCTGTTATACGGTAAGATATTACAAATAAATTTTTGTTGAGATCTTAAGAGATATAACCAATCTAATCATGTAAGATCTTATCACAAGAATTCCTATCGTGTAATTTTCGATGCATCTCTTCTGTCGCCATTTTTAGGGCATTATTAATCTTTGATAATTCTGCAGAAATCTCAGATCTTGCTTGATGAAAAATGTTGGATTTTGGGGTCGGCCTATCTTAGCAATAATTAACATGAAAACTTTGCAGTCACTAAGATGAGGTCAATGAAATCCTATTTTATGGTTTTATAATTTTAATAAAACTTTGCCTTTTATAAAAAATTCCCGATTTAAGGGACGGCTTATTTTCGGCTGAAACTTTTTCCGGTCACTAGTTAGAGGTCAGTGAAACTTAATGATATGAACTGAAATTTGAAATGCTGACAAATTCGAGTGACATTTTGTTTAATTAACTTCCGTTTAGTTCAATTCCTTCGACTTGAAATCTAATTGAAACAGTGTGGCTACCAGATGTATTTGAGTTCTAAATTTCTGGGGGTAGAAAATTGTTAAGTTTCGTAACTGAAAGCGTGTTATAACTTACTATTTATCCAGCATAAATGTAGCGCAATTTGTGTGAAAAAAGTTAGGAAAATGAATTCATGAAGAGCTCAACAAATAACAAATTTTACTTAACTTTTTTTTTCAAAATTATTTCAAAATTAGGGTCTTATTTTCTTTTGTGCTGAACTATCGGTTGAGTTTTAATCACATTAATCTTAACCACAAAGTCGATTTTCAATATGAAAAGCTCAAAATAAATAGGGTTACTTTTTCATGGGCAGGGCAGCAAGAGCGACAACAATACCGTCTAAATGCTGTTGCTGGGTGCTTTATTGCCTTGCAGCAACCGAGGTCACCACTTCTTTGTGTTGCATATAACTTTAAATCGTTTTGGGAATATGTTCAAATTGCAAATTTATTCTTTTTAGCGCATCCAAAGAATCAAATTTGGATTGCAAATGTCTTCTGAATACATTTTACGAGAATTTGTGGCACCAGTCAATGTTTTATATTTCATATATGATTTTGTATGAGTTACATGAAATTTTCTCAAATTCATTAGAAAATGAAAATTATACAGTTTTCAGGCTTTGAAATTTTTCGTATGATCCTTGCATGATTTCTAGGAAATCAAATATGGTCCTTGTATGACTACCAAGATTTCATACAAATCATATATGACCTAGGATGATTGCTAAGAATCATGTATGACTTAGTATGACTACCAAGAATTTTGTATGGTGAACAACCCGGGAAATTGACTACTATTTTTGCTTTCAAATGAACCAATTTTACGTAAAAAAATTTTCTGTTGTTTTTAGTTCTACTTTTGAAATTGATCACAAAGAGGGCCAAGAAGAACTCAAAAATTGTGAAAGTTCTGTATAGTTTTCAGCTGAGTTCTTTTGGTTAAAAACTTAACGCTGCTAAGGATTATTGCCTCAAGTTATTTATCAATGCTGGAAACCAAGAAAATTTTAAAATTTTAAAAAAAGTTGCAAAGAGCAATCAATAAATCAGCAACAAGTTTAGGACGCTTGCTTGAACATACTCGCACGAGACGTTTTTCTGAGAGTCAAAGAAAAGAACTCCGATTGAATTAGGTATCAGAATCAGTTTTTCTGAAAGTACAAACTGTATAAAAATTCTGTTAATATGAATGTCCTTTTTCCACAAATACTGTATCCTCCAGAGTTTGATAAAGATATTCGCTAAAAACTTGATAGAAGTTGTATATGAAAACTTGTCAACGACAATTAAAAAAGTTTCTTGCTTCCTTATTGGCTAATGAAAACACGAAAACTTCCTTCAATTAAACCTCTCTTAAGCAATGTTTAATGGTGGATATTATACTCCGATGAAAAATGTTGTTCGTGTCATATGTTAATGAAAGGAATTCAACCGAAATAAAATGATCATTTCTCTGCGTTCTAATAAACGTTTCTTCTGTTTTCCACATTATCGAACAAAAAAAGCTTCATGTACCAAGAAATGTGTTTCCTATGTTTTGGAGGGGTTCCTTAAATTTTAGACAAAGCGCTGCCAATTGTTTTCTGGAAGCTGCTTCTTTGTTTGTTATGTTTCACCGAGAATCATTAAATCAGTAGTTCAAATAAACAGTGTACATAGATGTCCCTAAAAACAAAAAGTTAATGATACCTCCTTTCGATGATTCAGTCAGGTAAAAAATATAGCGACGGAAATTTTATCATGTGTGAGAGGTTGGTGTGTAGCAACATCTCTGACATGGACAAATTTGTTTAATTTTTAGACTCGAAGATCAAATCATGAATCATTTATTTAATCATGAATAATCGTTTTTTTAATTTATTTTGTCTGGTCAATACGGACTTCTTCAACAAAACTGATTGAACAAAATTTTATTATAATTCTCTGCTGAGTGTAGATAATATTTTTCACAATCTGAAACGTCAATATTAATCCCCAAATTTCATACTTAGGTATTAAAAGAACTAGGTTGCAGGAAATGTTGTTCTTGTAAGTTTTAATAAAGATACTGGTTATTAACGGTCAGAAGGATAGTCTCTTCGTTTTAATAACATTTTTTTAAGGAATTTAGCATATTTTTTCTCATTAAATCTGTTTATTAATTAATCCTTTTCAAAATAAATGAGATGTAAAATTTATTCTTCTTAATATTTATTGGTACTTATTTTTGTCAATTTAAAAAAAAATGTTCGGTTTTTTAGTATCTTGTGGAAAGAAAAGAGACAGACAGTATATTCGTTTTGTTCATTTTGGTATTTTAAAAAAAAGTTATTAAACTATTTTTTTCCCCTCTCTTTTGGATATTTTTAGTACCTTGGGGAAATAAACCAGATGGATCGCCTGTTCGTTTTCATAACATTGTGGATCTATTCTGTCCCCCCCCCCCACAGCTTAATAGACCTATATATTTTTACGCCCCCAGGCACACGTACTATTTTCTTACATAGTGACGTGCTATATAACAACATATAATTTGTAACTGGGCATAAAACACACTGGGGGCCAAAACAGAATAGATCCAACATTGCTTAGTAAATTGACAGTTTTTTTTGTTTTATCTCTTTTTTCCATATTTGTTTATTTTTAGTACCTTGTGGAAATAAACGAGACGGATAACTTGTTGGTGTGTGACAAAAACACAGAGTGGAGTTGTCCTGGAATCCACCAATGTATTCCGATTGAGTGGAGGTGTAACAAGCGGAAGGATTGCGTCAACGGAGCCGACGAGCAGAACTGTGCAGGTATTATGTTCAGAACCCCCCACCCCATTTTATCAATCTTTTTCCTCCTTCAACACCCAACCCTCCTTCTGTGCGACAGAAAATGGTCTTTTAATAGGGTAGAGTTTTAAAAACCGCGGCTGGTTACTTTGCAACTTGCCCACATTTTTCTCCAAATCAATGTTAACGGTTCTCAGGTTATATTTTTTGGCTGTTAATTTAAGATCTTCCGATGCACTGAAAACTCTGTTGACTCGTTGGCAGAAAACACTCTGGTCAATTATGTTGAAAATAATTTTGAAAGTTTTTAGTTTTTTGTCAGCTGTTTTTTTTTCGATCTTTTTTTAATCTTTAAACCCAAATTTTAATCCTTTTTCCGAAAAAGTTTTTGTTCGATTGAAACAGCTTAGCACCATCTTCATTCGTCAAATATTTAATGTTTAGACTTTTCTCAAGCTTTAAACCAAAAATAGTTTCAACCGAAGCTGCATTTTTTTCATGGTTGAAACCGAAGGTTAGCTCTTATTTTTTCAGGTTACTTAAAAACAGTACTGAACGCAAACGATAGAAAAGAATGTATCAGAATATAAATTTGAGCAGTTCTGGTTTTTTGTTTTATTTATTAGAAAGAAAATATGGCTTCATAAATTTATTCGAAGCTTACGCGGAGAGTTTTGGCCACTTGTTCATCTTATTTGGTGTTTCTTTTTTTGTCTAACATTTTTGACCAACACTTTCAATTTTAATAAATATAAAACCAATGTTGATAGTTTTAAAATTTTGGTATAAGTACAATGAAAAAAATCTTTTCATTTCCTGCAGTGCAATTAAGCAAATTAGTGGTGCATTCGTTCATCTGAAAATTCTATGTTGATGCTTTGATCCATACGTTTAGGGAGCAACTATAAGCTGAATTGTTTTTTGTTCTCTCAATGTTGTGCGATCTATAACAGCTAGCCAGTTTACTGTTTTCTCTGACTTTTATGCTAGAATTTCTCTTCAATGGTTATATTGAACTACAGTTGAGCATATTTTATGCATAACTCATTCAATGCACCATTAAGTTAGTATACTTTCAGATTTTTGTCTATTTTTTAAAATAGGCCAAAATCTAGCATGGTATTGATTTTAGTTAAATTTGTCGTTTTGTGTTTTAAAAATAAAGTAAAACACCAAAAAAGTAAAAGACTAAACTGAAGAAAAAAATTAATTGGGCTGCGCTTTCAGTTACTCCGATCGTGTTAGTGATCTGTATTTTTTGCCGATATTTACAATTTTTGCTTCAAGTTTCAGATATTTTTTTCAATATTGAATTCAATTTTGATCTTATTGTTCCGACCCTCTTGAGGGGGGAGGAACTATATACTCAACTGGGTTTTTTTTTGTTCCGTGAATTTTCGCCGCTCGATATATTCATCGTAGAGAGTTGAGACTGGTATCATTAGAAAGCTCGTCCAGCGTAGAATATGGAATTAAAAAGATTTTTTTAATTATCGTTTTCTACAGGGAGTTATCGAGGCTTAAACTTCTGAGAAAAGAAGAGTGAATTCACGTTGTTTTTATTCACATTTTCCGGAATTTTTGCCTAAATTTTCGTCAATTTTGCTAAAATTTGTTATAATTTTTAAGAATAGTGTCGTTGATTTTATTTTTGAAGACGAACAAGCATTTTTCATTGTTTTGATTTAATTTTTTGGTCAAAAAATCTGGATAAACATTTCAAAATTTAGCCTTTTTCATCAACAACAGCACGAAATAAGCTACTTTAGTCCACTTTGAATAAATTTGCCTACAGTACACCCCCAAACAACACTCATACAATCTTTGTAGACTCAGAGGGGGGCTATTTCTACTTCAGAGTCCGCAGAGAGTGCCTTGTAGTTAAAACTTTGCCGTTTTTTGCAAACTTTACTCGTTGATTATCAAAAATGCAAAATTTACTTTGAGTTTCAACTCAGAAATTATCTATATCTACAACATTCGAAAAATCAATTGTTCTTAACGGACAATAAGTATTAACAGGGGTAGTTTTGGGCCATTCTTGGACTGTTACAATCCAAAAAAAATCGGGTTGTAATCAGTTGGTCTTTTTTTTTTAAAAAAAAAAGACTTTTTTTTAATAATAAAGAACAGAACATATCAAATCAAAGCTCAGGAAAGATAGGTCCAACCAATTCGCTTGCTAAACAGCTCCAGGCTAATGCATTTAGTTTTTTAATTGAAAGTTTATGGTCGTTTCTTTTTTAAAAATAATTGACTTTTCAATAAATAATGGCTTAATTAACTTTTCCTCTATTTTTTTCTTAATTTGTTCAACTTCCAGCTTAATGTCAGCAAAAAAAGACTGCTTCTTCTTTCTACTGAGTTAACATTTATTCTCGGTTGCAGTTTTAAGCCTGAAATTATTGTTTTCTGGCTTTGATACTACAAGATTTTAGATTTTTGTGTGTTTTGATATTTGCCAGTTTTTCACGTTTTCTAATTTTGTCACATTATCACATTATTGACAGTTCTCATGTCACCTTATTAGCATTCAAATTAAAGCACAATTGAACATATTAAAATCCTGAAAGATATAAATCATCGTTTTCATGGCCTCGACGCCTCTTTCTTGAAGAAATCAATTGAATTTTTTAATTTTGTCTTAACTGTCATTTATACTTTGTCGTTTCGGTCGTATGAAATTTCCTGTATAGTGATAGCTTTCATTGGCTTTTCATGGAAGAATAGAAAAACCGATATTCTGATATTAGCAGATAGCTGATGGCTTTTATGACTTTCAAACCCATCGTTTTCCAAAATTAAAAAAAAAAAATTTTTAACTTCGCAATTTTGTTCTTTTTATGTTTCTTTTTGTTACCTAATCTCGTTAGTTGATTACAGGTCAAATATGACATTATGGGTGTCAAGGGAATAAAAGGGATTGGTGTCCCAAAGTCTTTTTTTTAAAGATTTTGTTATGACCTTACTGGCTTCGACACCGCTTTTTCACAAAAAAAAATTAAATTAATTTGATTTTTGTCATATTTGACGTTCTTTTTGTAGATGCAAGAAATATTCTGGATAATTACAGGTCTCGAGGGTTTTTTTTTCATGAAAAAACGACGATATTTAAATAGCTCTTTTTGTAATTAATGCTTTTCATGACATTGAATGTAATTTTGTTTCGAAAAAAAAAATTAAAAGTATTACATACTTTAGCACTTCGCTTTTTTGTCTACTTGTTACCTAGTATTACTAATGAATGGCCACGTACTACATTATAGCTGTTTGAAGAAGGCGCAATCAAATATATTTTGAGTGCCAAAATTGGGCTTGACGGTTTTGACAGCGTTTTCTGGAAAGTTTCAATTGAAATTTTGTTTGTTCTTTGTTGTTCTTTTTAGCCGCTCTAAAAAATGAATAAGGTCAGGTCCTAATGCCCTTCTATAGAAGCAGTGGTAATTGCAAATTTGTGGTAATATTAATTTATTCCTAATGGTATTTATTACTTTGAAGTTAACTGTTTCAAAAAATAAGTTAATTTTTTTTACTTTACTGTTTTTGTTTTTTTTTGTATAATTGTTACCAAACCTTTTTATGGACTGGTCGCATATGTTTTCTGATGATTTATAAGTTATTTTTGTTTAGTTTTAGGTTTATCTGACGGTATGTTGTCTTTGTTATTAAGTTTAGTTTTTAAGAGGGACATAAATTTTTTTATGTAATTAATGTTTGTTTTTGTTGTTGTTTGGTTTTGTTGTTCGTTTTGACTCGCTTTCTTAATATTGACATATTACAGCAATCTAATGCATCAATTTTTACTCCACTGAGTTATTTGTTTTGGAGGTTATCTTATCGTTCATACAGAATTTTTTGAAAAAGACTTGGGCTTTTTTGGGATTCGCAAAAAATAATTTTTGGGTTTTTCTATCTGTTCCTCATTTGGTAGACAATTATGCCAAAATTGTGGATGGGCGGGGTCGGAACCTTATGTACCAATGCACATTACCGAGCCGATTTGTTTAGTATTTCAATTTGTTCCTTTGCTTCGGTTCGAAACTGGTCAACAGCCGCTCTCATTCAACCAACGTTTTTTTTTGTTTTTCATAGAACTTAGATGGTTTTAATTCTTTTTTCCTTTTTAAGTTCTCGCCAAGTGGTAAAAATTGAGAAATTTTTTTGCTTTGTTAATTAGATTTCTAGCAATTAGTGAGAATTTCTTTACAAGATAGGGCAATCTCTTATCCTTTTTCACTGTTTCGGTATTTGATCAGGTAAATTTTTGCTACATAAACGATAGAAGACTACAATTTTATTTTTTTTTGCTTACTGTTACTCATCTGGAGATATTAATTGTTAGCTAATGATTTCTGTTACTTGAACGAAACTTAATTTTTAATGAGAGTGTTGGACTTTTGAGTTTTATTTGAGTTCATTTTTTCTTCTTTTCCTTGATTTGATAAAGTTTTTTGTTCAGCTCACAGTTTTGTTTATTTCAGAAACAATTACATCGAAGACACCAAATCAAACTTGCTGAATTTTTTCGAACAAATGCAATTCTTTCTTTTATTTTGGCCTTAGTGCCAGAAAAATTATAATCGATGTAATTTTTTTAAAAAGAATTTTTCATTTTCTGTATCGGTTTTGAAAAGCAGCTATTCATTGCACCTTTTTGTCAAAAAGTTGTTTTAGATAAGTTATTTGTTCAGCTCACAGTTTTATTTATTTCAGAAACAATTACATTGACGACACCAAATCAAACTTGCTGAAATTGTTTGAACAATTGCGATTCCTTTTATTATTTTGGCCTTAGTGCCAGAAAAAAATATAATCGATGTAATTTTTAAAAAAAAAATAATATTCAATTTTCTTGATTGGTTTTGAAAAGTAGCTATTCATTGCACCTTTTTGTCAAAAAATTGTTTTAGATGAGTTATTTGTTCCGCTCACAGTTTTGTTTATTTCAGAAACAATTACATTGAAGACACCAAATCAAACTTGCTGATTTTTTTTTTCGAATAAATGCGATTCTTTTGTTATTTTGGCCTTAGTGCCAGAAAAAATATAATCGATGTAATTTTTTAAAAAAGATTATTCCATTTTCGTTACCGGTTTTGAAAAGCAGTTTTTTATGGCACCCGTTTGACAAAAAATTGTTTTAGACAAGTTATTGGTTCAGCTCACAGTTTTGTTTATTTCAGAAACAATTACATTGAAGACACCAAATCAAACTTGCTGAAATTTTCTGATCAATTGCAATTCTTTTTGTTATTTTGGACTTAGTGCCAGAAGAAAATATAAGCGATGTAATTTTTTAAAAAAGATCATTCCATTTTCTGTATCGGTTTTGAAAAGCAGTTATTTATGGCATCTTTTTGCCAAAAAATTGTTTTAGATAAGTTATTTGTTCAGCTCACAGTTTTGTTTATTGCAGAAACAATTACCTTGAAGACACCAAATCAAACTTGCTGATTTTTTTTCCAATAAATGCGATTCTTTTGTTATTTTGGTCCCAGTGCCAGAAAAAATATAACCGATGTAATTTTTTTAAAAAAGATCATTCCATTTTCTGTATCGGTTTTGAAAAGCAGTTATTTATGGCATCCTTTTGCCAAAAAATTGTTTTAGATAAGTTTTTTGTTCCGCTCACAGCTTTGTTTATTTCAAAAACAATTACATTGAAGACACCAAATCAAACTTGCTGATTTTTTTTTCGAATAAATGCGATTCTTTTGTTTTTTTGGCCTTAGTGCCAGAAAAAATATAATCGATGTAATTTTTCAAAAAAGATTATTCCATTTTCTTTACCGGTTTTGAAAAGCAGCTATTTATGGCACCTTTTTTGTCAAAAAATTGTTTTAGATAAGTTATTGGTTCAGCTCACAGTTTCGTTTATTTCAGAAACAATTACATTGAAGACACCAAATCAAACTTGCTGAAATTGTCCTTGCTGAAATTGTCTGATCAATTGCATTTCTTTTTGTTATTTTGGACTTAGTGCCAGAAAAAAATATAAGCGATGTATTTTTTTAAAAAAGATCATTCCATTTTCTGTATCGGTTTTGAAAAGCAGTTATTTATGGCATCTTTTTGCCAAAAAATTGTTTTAGATAAGTTATTTGTTCAGCTCACAGTTTTGTTTATTGCAGAAACAATTACCTTGAAGACACCAAATCAAACTTGCTGATTTTTTTTCCAATAAATGCGATTCTTTTGTTATTTTGGTCCCAGTGCCAGAAAAAATATAACCGATGTAATTTTTTTAAAAAAGATCATTCCATTTTCTGTATCGGTTTTGAAAAGCAGTTATTTATGGCATCTTTTTTGTCAAAAAATTGTTTTAGATAAGTTTTTTGTTCCGCTCACAGTTTTGTTTATTTCAGAAACAATTACATTGAAGACACCAAATCAAACTTGCTGATTTTTTTTTTCGAATAAATGCGATTGTTTTGTTTTTTTGGCCTTAGTGCCAGAAAAAATATAAGCGATGTAATTTTTTAAAGAGATTTTTCCCTTTTCTTTATCGGTTTTGAAAAGCAGCTATTTATGGCACCTTTTTTGTCAAAAAATTGTTTTAGATAAGTTTTTTGTTCCGCTCACAGTTTTGTTTATTTCAGAAACAATTACATTGAAGACACCAAATCAAACTTGCTGATTTTTTTTTTCGAATAAATGCGATTCTTTTGTTTTTTTGGCCTTAGTGCCAGAAAAAATATAATCGATGTAATTTTTAAAAAAGATTATTCCATTTTCTTTACCGGTTTTGAAAAGCAGCTTTTTATGGCACCCGTTTGACAAAAAATTCTTTTAGACAAGTTATTGGTTCAGCTCACAGTTTCGTTTATTTCAGAAACAATTACATTGAAGACACCAAATCAAACTTGCTGAAATTGTCTGATCAATTGCATTTCTTTTTGTTATTTTGGACTTAGTGCCAGAAAAAAATATAAGCGATGTAATTTTTTTAAAAAAGATCATTCCATTTTCTGTATCGGTTTTGAAAAGCAGTTATTTGTGGCATCTTTTTGCCAAAAAATTGTTTTAGATAACTTATTTGTTCAGCTCACAGTTTTGTTTATTTCAGAAACAATTATATTGAAGACACCAAATCAGACTTGCTGATTTTTTTCCAATAAATGCGATTCTTTTGTTATTTTGGTCCCAGTGCCAGAAAAAATATAACCGATGTAATTTTTTTAAAAAAGATCATTCCATTTTCTGTATCGGTTTTGAAAAGCAGTTATTTATGGCATCTTTTTGCCAAAAAATTGTTTTAGATAAGTTGTTTGTTCAGCTCACAGTTTTGTTTATTTCAGAAACAATTACATTGAATACATCAAATCAAACTTGCTGATTTTTTTCCAATAAATGCGATTCTTTTGTTATTTTGGTCCCAGTGCCAGAAAAAATATTACCGATGTAATTCTGTAAAAAAGATCATTCCATTTTCTGTATCGGTTTTGAAAAGCAGTTATTTATGGCATCTTTTTGCCAAAAAATTGTTTTAGTTAAGTTGTTTGTTCAGCTCACTGTTTTGTTTATTTCAGAAACAATTACATTGAAGACACCAAATCAAACTTGCTGATTTTTTTCGAATAAATGCGATTCTTTTGCTATTTTGGCCTTAGTGCCAGAAAAAATATAATCGATGTAATTTTTTAAAAAAGATTATTCCATTTTCTTTACCGGTTTTGAAAAGCAGCTTTTTATGGCACCCGTTTGACAAAAAATTGTTTTAGATAAGTTATTTTTTCAGCTCACAGTTTTGTTTATTTCAGAAACAATTACATTGAAGACACCAAATCAAACTTGCTGAAATTGTTTGAACAATTGCGATTCTGTTTGTTATTTTGGCTTTAGTGCCAGAAGAAAATATAAGCGATGTAATTTTTTTTAATAAGGATATTCCCTTTTTTTATCGGTTTTGAAAAGCAGCTATTTATGGCACCTTTTTTGTCAAAAAATTGTTTCAGATGAGTTATTTGTTCAGCTCACAGTTTTAATTATTTCAGAAACAATTACATTGGAGGCACCAAATCAAACTTGCTGAAATTTTTCGAAAAATTGCGATTCTTTTCGTTTATTTCGACTTGGTGCCAGAAAAAAAATATAATCGATGTTATTTTTTAAAAAAAGCTCATTCCATTTTCTTTATCGGTTTTGAAAAGCAGTTATTTATTGCATCTTTTTGCCAAAAAATTGTTTTAGATAAGTTATTTGTTCAGCTCACAGTTTTGTTTATTTCAGAAACAATTATATTGAAGACACCAAATCAAACTTGCTGATTTTTTTCCAATAAATGCGATTCTTTTGTTATTTTGGTCCCAGTGCCAGAAAAAATATAACCGATGTAACTTTTTTTAAAAAAGATCATTCCATTTTCTGTATCGGTTTTGAAAAGCAGTTATTTATGGCATCTTTTTGCCAAAAAATTGTTTTAGATAAGTTTTTTGTTCAGCTCACAGTTTTGTTTATTTCAGAAACAATTACCTTGAAGACATCAAATCAAACTTGCTGATTTTTTTCCAATAAATGCGATTCTTTTGTTATTTTGGTCCCAGTGCCAGAAAAAATATTACCGATGTATTTTTTAAAAAAGATCATTCCATTTTCTGTATCGGTTTTGAAAAGCAGTTATTTATGGCATCTTTTTGCCAAAAAATTGTTTTAGTTAAGTTGTTTGTTCAGCTCACTGTTTTGTTTATTTCAGAAACAATTACATTGAAGACACCAAACCAAACTTGCTGAATTTTTTCGAATAAATGCGATTCTTTTGCTATTTTGGCCTTAGTGCCAGAAAAAATATAATCGATGTAATTTTTTAAAAAAGATTATTCCATTTTCTTTACCGGTTTTGAAAAGCAGCTTTTTATGGCACCCGTTTGACAAAAAATTGTTTTAGATAAGTTATTTGTTCAGCTCACAGTTTTGTTTATTTCAGAGACAATTACATTGAAGACACCAAATCAAACTTGCTGAAATTGTTTGAACAATTGCGATTCTGTTTGTTATTTTGGCCTTAGTGCCAGAAGAAATTATAAGCGATGTAATTTTTTAATAAGGTTATTCCCTTTTCTTTATCGGTTTTGAAAAGCAGCTATTTATGGCACCTTTTTTGTCAAAAAATTGTTTCAGATGAGTTATTTGTTCAGCTCACAGTTTTAATTATTTCAGAAACAATTACATTGGAGACACCAAATCAAACTTGCTGAAATTGTTTGAACAATTGCGATTCTTTTTGTTATTTTGGCCTTAGTGCCAGAAGAAAATATAAGCGATGTAATTTTTTTAAAAGATTTTTCCCTTTTCTTTATCGGTTTTGAAAAGCCGCTATTTATGGCACGTTTTTTGTCAAAAAATTGATTTAGATAAGGTATTTGTTCAGCTCACAGTTTTGTTCATTTCAGAAGCAATTACATTGAAGACACCAAATCAAACTTGCTGATTTTTTCGAACAAATGCAATTCTTTTTGTTATTTTGGCCTTAGTGCCAGAAGAAAATATAAGCGATGTAATTTTTTTAAAAAGATTTTTCCTTTTTCTTTATCGGTTTTGAAAAGCAGCTATTTATGGCACCTTTTTTGTCAAAAAATGGTTTTAGATAAGTTATTTGTTCAACTCACAGTTTTGTTTATTTAAGAAACATTTACATTGAAGACACCAAATCAAACTTGCTGATTTTTTTGAACAAATGCAATTCTTTTTGTTATTTTGGCCTTAGTGCCAGAAAAAATATAATCGATGTAATTTTTTTAAAAAGATTTTTCCCTTTTCTTTATCGGTTTTGAAAAGCAGCTATTTATGGCACCTTTTTTGTCAAAAAATTGTTTTAGATAAGTTATTTGTTCAGCTCACAGTTTTGTTTATTTCAGAAACAATTACATTGAAGACACCAAATCAAACTTGCTGATTTTTTCGAACAAATGCAATTCTTTTTGTTAATTTGGCCTTAGTGCCAGAAGAAAATATAAGCGATGTAATTTTTTAAAGAGATTTTTCCCTTTTCTTTATCGGTTTTGAAAAGCAGCTATTTATGGCACCTTTTTTGTCAAAAAATTGTTTTAGATAAGTTATTTGTTCAGCTCACGGTTTTGTTTATTTCAGAAACAATTACATTGAAGACACCAAATCAAACTTGCTGAAATTGTTTGAACAATTGCAAATCTTTTTGTTATTTTGGCCTTAGTGCCAGAAAAACATAATCGATGTAATTTTTTAAAAAAGATTATTCCATTTTCTTTTTCGGTTTTGAAAAGCAGCCTTTTATGGCACCCCTTTGTCAAAAAATTGTTTTAGATAAGTTATCAATTATTAGCCTTAATAAATGTTTGTTTTCTAATGCTGTCTGTCCTAGTTTTGAGATATTTCAATGCCTGTCTAATTGTTTGATGACTCTGGTGACATTTAAGTTGAATGAATTTAGACTTTTTGATTTTATGGGATTAAACTTACTTCATCTCATAACTGAAACGTTGTATCCGTCTTTCTCCTCCAATGATATTTTTTTAAATTTTTTTAAAAAATCATGCGCATGACTAAATTCAAAATTGATTTTCTTTTTATTTACTGTCCATAAATATTAGTGGGTTTTCTTTCTACTTAATTTTTCTGTTTTTTAATCACTTAGTCGGTTATTTTTGTTGTAAAGTCTTTTCGCTACATTTCGTTAAGCTTCATTTTTAGAAATTCAATGCAATTTTTCTGCTTTCCATATCTGTGTAATTTCAGACCAAAAATGTCAGATTACATGAAGTTCTTGAACTTTTTTATCAATTTCTCGGTGTTGCTTCTTTTCAGCCTTTGAAGCCAGTCATCAAACTTTAACTTGAAATCATTGTTTTATTTCGAAATTTATTAAATTATAATTTGGTCATCGCTTTTTTCAAAATTCTACTGGACTTTTGGTTCAGAAAATTGAAAAGTTGCATGATGAGTTTTAAATTTGAGGTAAGGTTTTGTGCAATTTTTTTGCTTATGATATTCAGGAAAAAGAGAAACGTCGCTTCCTGAGAAATCTTACTGATTTAAATCTTCAATTATTTTGCCTTGTTGCTAGGTTTCCCCTGATAGCTTTCTATTTTGTTTGAATTTGAAAGTTTGTTCAAAATTGAGTCAAGAATAAAAATAAGCTGGGTTCAAAAATCACCAAGCCTCATTTTTCTTTATACAGGCTCTTTATAATTGTTCAATTTATTGCCGGCCAAGTTCAAATAAGCCAAAATAACTTTGTTTACAATCAACTTTTTTTTGTTCATCACTTCTTAAAAACTGCTTAAAATCAACTACGTGATCAAGTGCGATAAATAATTTTACAGACTATTTACAGACGCAAAAGAACTATTTTTAAGATTATTTAAAAATTCTAGTATTTTATCTTTCAGTGTAAACAGTGTAAAGTTTGTCGTATTTTTCTATAAATAGAGATTTAATTAATAAATCTATTCGAAATTCTCTCTACCTTTTACCGAATTTTTTTTACCAAAAATTAAAAGAAAATTTCCCAATGATACTGGAAAAAGACGGTGTCCCGCCAAATAGTATTTATCGTCGCAAAATTTTGTATTTTAATCGACTTTGTTAAGTAAAAATTTGTTTAAATTTACTTTTCGACAGTTTGAGTTTAATATCAAA
The DNA here is from genome assembly GCF_964194025.1 of Convolutriloba macropyga. NCBI lineage: Eukaryota > Metazoa > Xenacoelomorpha > Acoela > Convolutidae > Convolutriloba > Convolutriloba macropyga. The sequence goes on from NC_134482.1 coordinate 47,599,331, forward strand.
ATAAGACTCAGCATTTCAACTGTTTAATCCTCGTTTTCTGAAACCCAACCCTCCGTTTGAAATCAAAATTGGCCTCAAAACGTATTTTGACAATTCAAAAACAAAGATTTGCTGTGATAATTGTTGATTTTAAGTCACTGTGAGCTTGAAATTTGACAACTGTATTCCTGAGGGGTTTGAAATCTTTCAGTCTTGATTATTTCAAGCAGTTTTAACAATACTTATTTTAATTAGAATTTGGGGTAACCGTATATTTCGGAGCCTTGAATGAAAACTTTCCGCGAAGTGTGAAAAACTTGACAAGGTTATGAAAAGATTTCATGAAGAGGAACAAACTTGGGTCGACAAATTGGCTCGTCTTTTTAATTAGAAAAAAAATGTAAAAGTATAAGAAAAAAATTAGTTAGTATTTTTGCACCAAAATTTAGAAATATAAATATGACTTTGTTTATATGAACAATTCATTTCATGCAATTTGTTCGCATGCATGTCATTGTTTCGTTAATTAGGAAATAATTATTCTTTTTCTCGCCGATTTCAAGTATAAAATTTTCTCAAACTTTCTCAAATTTTCTCAAATAGGTTCTAAGTATATGAATTCGTGTTAAAACAACTTAATGGTGTTGTTCACAATCTTTCTTTTCTTTTTACTTTAACAAAGAAATAAATCTAAAATTCATATTTTGCAATTGTTGCAAACTCAACATTATGTTATGGCCTTGTAGAACTAGAAACAGCTAAAAGTAATTATCAAAATGTCTGGAACTAATCAACAGGTAATACAAACAATCTATCCAAAGTTTTGAAAATACTGAGTTCATATAATGCGACTTTATTTGACATTTAGAAGTTAATCTTCGGAAAAGTTCGGGCTATAAAGACGCAAAGTTGTGAAATGAACGTCTAAACTACCTTATCAATGTATCGTTATAATAATCAATAGGAGTTTTCTGAGTTATTTGAAGTGGATTAATAAGAAAAAAAATATTGGAATTAATGAAAATTTTCTTAGAGGGATCAAATAAAGCGCTTTTAATTTAGGCATCAAAAATTCAAAAAAAATGTAGTATTGTACAATAGATTAAGCATTTTTAAAAATTTTTATTTCACACAGTTTGTCAGTTTGTGACTGAAATTAACAACCTTTAAAAAGTTAAAGTGTTCTGAGTTTTGATTTTGGAATTCAATATACCACGCCAAGGTAAAACACTCAAAAAGTAGCTGAAACTGTTTTTTTTGTTAATTTACGATAAAAAAAATCATAAACAAAGTTTTATGACGTCTAAGGCACCATAAAAATTTGTGGATTGATTTTTTCCCTTTCTCTGTAAATGAGCTGACAATACTAGGTCCAGTAAAGCTATCTAAGATTGGAAAAACTTGAACCGCAAAATAATTGCGCTGTCTTGCGTGGAACAATCATGTCTCTTCCCTCAAAAATTTTTCTCTAGAGGTACAAGTTCGTTTTGCCAGCTTTAGCTGAAATTGTAGTAATTTTGGTGGTTTTAATCTTCAATAAATGTGTATCTCGCAAATGTAGTTCTTATTGTGTTTTTTCCCTAAATGTGGCCATTCTCTGAGACATTAACACCATAAATACTCAAAAATATATTGGGAATTATTGTCTTTGTATCAAAATTTTTTCAGAAAACTTTGACCAACAAAATTTCCTATTGTGCAAATTTCTGCTTAAGTGAGTTTTCGCTGCAAGATATTTACATTATTAATTTTCAACAAATTACTTTTAGTACGCCAAAGTTGTTTTACAGAGCTTTGAATTTTGACGTGCAGAGCTGGAGTCAGTGTTGACTTCCAACAAAAGGATTTATAAACTTATTTTATTTAATAAATAAATACTGAAATACTCAACCCTGATTGGTTGAAATTATGGAAATACCTTTCCCTTAAATGTTTATTTGTTATCCCCAGAGACAACAAGACAACTCTACCCTTCAGTCGGTACCAGTCAGACCTGATATAATAATAAAGTATATTTCTCTCTCTCTACTCCGCTCTTGTTTTGTATTGAGATATACGCTAGACTTTAGCATTGCGGCCGGTGCACTGTCTGCTGAAGCTCAGATAGAAGAGTAACAGACTAGAGGAATAGAACTTTAGTTAGTCAGGTAAGCCTTAAGATATACTATATTCTTGAGACTCCATAAGACAGAGTTAGAGTAACCTTCCTAGGTAACCCTACCTCAGCACACGTCTTATCTGGTGCGACCAGTGCCGGACTAATTTTGAAATAACAAACAATTATTTTTCATTATCCGTAACGGAAAAATTAACAATAAAAACAGAATAACCTCTAAATTAAGAACACTACAGAGATAACAATGGCCAGTAATTACCATCAACAACTAGATGATAACAATTATAACAACTACTTAATACCATTTACAATCTCTGATGATTGTCCTTTCGAAAATCGCGAAACAATACACAAAATATTAATCAATTTGAAGAATAACTTCTTCAAAGAAACAAAACATATACAACAAATAAGTATCCATAGAAATCATTTAGCTCATTATCTTCCAGTAATACTACTAGGAAGAGACCAACTAAATAAAAACTATATATTTTCATTAACAAATGAAAACAACCAAAAACGGATGTACTATAATTTCCAAAACGACATAACGTTACCAGACATGTTAAAAACATTTTTAAAACGACACGGAGAATCCCAAGATAGAACAAAATTAAAAGCGATACCGACTTCAACATACGAAATACTACGAAATACATCTGAGTATCTAAATGAACATCACAAACCGATACACTCAGTTAACGATAAACTTCGAAATGATATAACAAATTATAACAATTGGTTAACTAGGATTATTGAGTTAAAAACAGAATTGAAATCAGCCACCTTAGATGTAGTACAAATAATTTCTGAATTCACATTCTTATTCTGGTTAGATAATTTTGAACATATTAACGAAAAAAGAAAAGAATTTGGAATAGCATTCAGAATAGAAATTGAAAAAATCAATGAGGAACTAAAACAAATTTGGAACAGTGAGTATTATTCACCGTATTTTGAAAGCACATTAAAAGTATGCTCAGATAGCATAAATTACATACAAGGTTTAGAAAACTATATACAAATATTGGATCAGGGACAAACGGGTTCTACCACATTTAACCTATCGAAAACAGTAACAACAACTTCGACACCGAAGGATATTCAAATGAATACAAATCTCCAAACAAAACAAAAATCAACAATTAAACCAGATAAACTGTTAACATCAAATTTATTTGGTTATCAACAAACAATTACAGATGAAACATTTATTTCGGACTCCGAAGAAAGAGAAAAAGAAATAGGATTTCACAATTGGATACCAAATACAGTGAACCAAAGAGTACGAAAGAAAACTCAATTGACGGATAATAACAACTATAGAAATAATAATTATATAAATACTTTAACGGATAATAACGACCAAAATTGGGAACAAGAAGCACAAAACTATAATAACTTAAAAAACGAAATAACAGAACAAGTAACAAACAATACAAATAAATTAATAGATAACATAGAAAATAGATTTCGACAAATAAATGAGAACATGGAAAGAAAACAAAACGAAGCATTACAATTTATGTTTGACAAACTAGAAAAAACTATAAATGACATAAACACACAAAACAATAGACCCTCAGAAAATAGAAACACAGAGAATAATTATTTAACAGATCATAGACACGAAATCAGAACAAGAGTATCAAATTCACAAACAACTAATTCTAATACAACGGAAGAAAGAGAAACAACAGTTACAGAACCTCCACTACCATTTTATAAACAATTGACATCAATGAGCATAAACGAAGAAACATTAATTGAACAAAATATAAGTAGCGGGTCAGTACCAACAACAATAAGACCATTCGATGGCACAGATCCAGCCTATACTGTCGAAGAATATTTGAACAGTATAGTCGCAGCGATGATATTTAGCAGCGGCATAGAACCAGTTAATAAACCAGGTCACCATCAATGGAAAGTAAAACGAGCAGCCTTAATATTACATACATTACAAGGCCCAGCCCAAAAATGGTATTCAACTCTACCGAGTGAAACAAAATTAGATTGGGAAATTTTCTGTAAAGAATTCTCAGACATGTTCGATTCAGAAAAATCAAAACAACAAGCAAAAATAGTATTACAACAATTACAAAAACATACTAACGAGTCACTACGCTCACTTGCACTAAGAATAGAAACACTTGTCAAAACAGCATATTCATTATATACAGAAGATTATCGAAACAGCGTAATGAACCAAACATTTATTAGGTGTTTGGATAACGAATTAAAAACAGCAGCACTGAAAAAACATGCAAACCATAAACAAACACCGAGAGAACCAGAAATGACATTCAAAAACTTAGTAGACAAGATAGACCAAATGGATTTGACAAGAACAATAACAAATAATCACAAACGATTATATGAAGTCAACCAAACAACAAATAGTATTCATGACGATCTTAAACAAATGAATATCGCATGTAACAATATAAACGATTTAAACCAAAACGATTTAGAACAATTTGAAGGAACAATTTGTAATGTCCTTAATGGAATTAACAATACTTACGATAGAAAAAACTTTAAAGGACGACCAAAATTTGCATTATTTTGTAGTTACTGTAGCTCTCATGGTCATACAAAAGGCAGATGCTTTAAAAGACCAAGAAGAGAAAGCATACCAAGACCAAAAGAAAAATCCTTTTACGGTCATATGAGAAACAATCAAAACCTACCAAATCGGAGAATTGACTCAAATAATGTTAATGGACGTCAATTACCATCGACGTCACCAGTCTATAACAGTTCTAGAAGCAGAACAACATATAGACCACAATCTCGAAATAACTATAATACACCGAATAATCGACGAAACAAAAACTATAACAATTATAATAACAGAAATTTAAGTTACAATAGAAATAACTATAACAGAAGCAGAACAAACAGCTACAACAGAAGCAAAGATTATAACAGTCGAAACAACAGTAGGTCGAATTCAAGATATAACAGTCAAACAAGACCACAATCACCATATAATAACAATAATAACAGAAATAACAATTATAATAATAATTATGATAGACAGAGGTACAATAGTAGAGATTCAAGTAGAAGAGATAACTACAGAAATAGATCAATCAGCGATAGTAGGCATAATTCAAACAACTATCGCACAAATAATAATAATAACAATGCTAGGAAAGACAGACGAAATTCATCAAATAGAGAATACAATGACAGAAATAGATCACAAGATCGCAGATCGAACGGACATAATTATAACAATAATAATAAAAATAGAATAAATAGCATTGAAGCTGAGAGACAAAACGAGGATCCACCAGGGATAGATGAATACGAATACACATCAGATTCATCGAATGAAGACCAGGAAATACTTGATAAATTCTACAATGCAAACGAAGAAACATGTAACAACATAGTGAATGCATTAGAAAACAACCCAACATGGATTCTACCAATGTATCAATGTAATAAATTTGAACAAGATTTCACAAAACACAAACCAATACTAGAAATCGATTTCCTACTTGATTCTGGAGCAACATTAAATCTCATAAATGAGGACACTTGGAACGAGATACAATATAACAACCCAGAAATACATCTGGAAAGAGCAAACAAAACATTAACAGCAGCAAATAATACTACTATAGAAACACTTGGAACTATAACATTAAATCTTACAACAGAAAGAGTATCAAACAACAGAAACAAACTACAACACAATTTCAATATTCATTTCTACATAACAAAATGTAACCACAATATTCTAGGAACCCCATTTTTCAAGGAGTACATAGAAACAATAAACGTGAACACAAACAAATTAACAATAAACACTAGCACAATTCTAGATAATGATATAACATTTTTTATGAACAGTACAAAAGGATACCCATATTATTCTAGACTTTACCCAATTTTCAACAAAGAAACGATCTATCTAGATAGAGAACAAAATAAATGCATAACATTTCCAATACCAATATTTAAACAAATGGAAAACTCAAACGGAAAGAAACTTTACAGTTCTAAACACTATTTTGAACCGATAAACAAATATCAAAACATATCATTCACAGATTTTAAAGATCTTACATCAGAAACCGAACATTTTATAGACATATTCCTAATAAACAAACAACAACATAAAATAACAATAAATGAAGGCCTAATTGGTTTCATGTATCAAAACATTACATTCACAAAACAAAACGAAGAGATGTACCAAACCAATTCAATAGACTTCTTTACAGCGTTATATTTTCTTACTTACGAAAACGAGAATGATATCAATGAAATATTAAACATACAACAAAACGAAACAATAGAACAAGTAGCAACATTCGAACGAAAACCGAACTTCAAATGTAAATTTAATATCCACAAATATACAGAACCGGAAAAAGAATTCATTCAAATGTTTGATTTTCAACACTCATATCTAACACAAGATGAATTTGAAAAAATAGTAAAAATTATACTAGACTACAAACAAGTTTATGCAACAACAAAATTTGATGTGGGAAAAACAAAAGTAAAACTGAACCTCCCTATAAAGAAAGATGCAATCTTCAAAAAACAACGAATAAGTAAAGTACCAATACATTTACGAGAAAGAATACAAAAATTACTCGATGTTTTGAAAAAATACGATATAATTGCACCAGTCAACAAAGAACAATTATCAACAGGAAACACATTCACAAATCCAGTAATAATACTACGAAAAGGAGAATCACTGAAGATAGTACTAGACGCGAGATACTTAAACAGTATGATTGACGAATCAAAATGTAATTGGCCAATCGAACCAGTTGATGTGGCACTAACACGCATAAATGGAACAATATTTACAACAGCAGATCTAAATAGCGCTTACAACCAAATACCTCTTGATGAAGAATCTATGAGATACACACACTTCACAATAGGCAATGAACAATATTGCTTCAAACGTTTATTTTACGGAATATCTATTGGACCAGCAGCTTTTGCTTCAATACTAACACATTTTCTCTATCCTTTAATACGAAAAGGAACAGTCATTACATACGTAGACGATATTTTCATTCAAACAAACTCATACGAACTCATGTACGAAACACTTATAGAATACCACAAAGTATTGTTAAAAGAAAACTTAAAAGCAGCACCTGACAAAACATACTTCATGTTAAAGAAAGTTAAATTTCTTGGACACATATTTGAAAATAAAACAATAAAACCTCTCAGTTCACGAATAGACGGATTTCAAAAACTTGAACCTCCAAAAAGTATGAAAGCCTTACAAAGATATTTAGGAACAATAAACTTTCTTGCCAAATATGTTTATGGCATGCAGCAAATACTTCAACCATTTTATACTCTTTTACACAAAGAAACAGATTTCAAATGGACGAAAGAACATCAACAGATTTTTGAACAAATGAAAAAGACAATAACACATAACTTAGAATTAACAATGCCAGATACTACACAGCCATTCTACATTATAACAGACGCATCGAATACCGGAATTGGAGCAGCATTACTCCAACAACACCCTACTGAAAAGAAAATGAAACTAATATCAGCAAATTCTCGATTGTTCACACCTATCGAAATGCGACTTTCTACACTAATAAGAGAATGCTCTGCAATAATTTTTGCATTAACAGAATATGAATTCCTACTAACAGGATCGAAGCATCCTATTGTATTATTTACAGATCATAAACCGATCATCTACCTATTTACACAGAAAAATAAACCAAATCACAGAGTTTACAGATTCCAGTTAATACTGATGAAATTCCCAAACTTACACATAATCTGGACAGAAGGAAAAAATCTAGCACTCCCAGACCTGTTAAGCAGAACAATAGACGAAGAACATTTTACAAAAACAAGGGATATAACAGTAGAATTACCAGAAAACATAAAATTCTTCTTTGCAAAAACACCGTTTACAAATAACCTCTAATGCAAATACAGCGTTTGCAATAATCCGAATGATGAGAATACAGACCGAACACATTACCCAGTATTAGCAAATATACATAATAATTACTTTGAGATCAACATAGACAAAAATACATATAACCCGATCTCATACGAGAAATACAATACAGAAACAAAAACAAACCTAATACCAAAATACAAACCAAAAATAAAAGATTGGCAATCACCAACAATAGAAAAAGACGATCTTATTATTAACAAGAACCAAAAAGGACCGTACACACTTCATCACGACGATGATTACCTCAGACTGATCAATGTCATAAAACAAAATTCAGGATACGAAAATGCAAAAATATCAGATATCCTCTATGACGAAAAAACAAAAATAACAGAACAACTTATTAAAGAAACACAAATATTAGATCCTGTACTACACAGAGTGAAAATGTGGAAAAAACACAATACTAAACCACACTCAGTAACATTGGAGATCCGTGGCAACAAAGGATTATTTGCTTACTTTCGGAAATATAAATCAATAATAATTGACGAAACAACAGAATTAATAAAAATTATAATAAATGTTCACAAAAAGTCATTACAACGAATTTGCTTACCATTAACATTATTGCTATGCGTATTTTACGAAAATCATTGCATAGATCTAGTAGGTCATACAGGACTCGAAAAAACAAAACGAAATATAATGGAAAAATTTTACTTCCCGAACCTCACAACATGGATAAAAATCCTTATTGCAGACTGTATCCCATGCCAAACAAACAAGGTATTCGCCAACACAAAAATAAAAAGTAAACAAGAACAATTAGCACCAACGAAAAAGTATTTTAATGAAATGATAATGATAGACACAAAAGGACCGATCTACCCTACATCAGAAGGAAACAACTATATATTCGTTATAGTTGACGCATTTTCTCACTATGTAACAATAATGTGTGCACCGAAAAATACAGCACACTATGCATTTACCGCATTATTCGAGCATTGGTTCATGAAATTCGGACTACCCGATGAAATACGATCTGATAATGGATCCGAATACATTAATACAGAGCTAACACACTTATGTAATTACTTCGAAATCAAATTTAAACCAAGTACAACATATGCACCTTGGACTAACGGTCTAGTAGAAGGAACAAATAGAATAATTGGACAATTTATAAGAACATTGCTGAACGAAAAATATAACAATTGGTCACGAAAAGCAAAATTTTTCCCTTATGCTTACAACACGCAATATCAAACACGACTTGGAATGTCACCATATGAAGTTGTTTTTAATCAAAAACCAAGACAACCAACAAAGATTAAACTCGGAACAACAACAGATGAAATGGGCAACTGTAACCCATCAGATACAAGTGCATGTAACAAACAACCTACACATACACATTTAGAAAAACAATTTAATCACCCGAAAATTGCGAAATTACAGAAAGGAACATTCGCAAAATGGTTTTTAGATAAAGAAAAACACTATAATGATACATATCAAAGAATAACAAAGATTCTACAGAACAGAAAGAAACTAACAGATGAGATGAACATTCGATTTCGCACAGCGAAACCACTTGAAAAGAATACATTCGTATTACTTACGAATCAACAACAAATTGAAGGAGTATCGAAAAAACTACTACCACTGAAAACAGGACCATACATCATTATCGACAAACCAACAGATACAACTTACATCTTAAAAAATAATAATAAAGAACAAATAACAATACATAGAAATCACATTGTACCCTACTACCCGAAAGAAAAACATATCAAATTAGAACTACAAAATTACTTATTAACAAACGAAATACCAACATTAAAACAACCAAATTCACATACAGATGAAAATAAAATAAATAAAAATAATAACCATACAGAACCAAAACATACACACAAATACAACCTTCGCAAAAGAAAGGTCACAATGACAAAATAATAAACAATCCGAAACAAAAATAATAATAATAATAATAATGACTAAATAATAATAATATATAAATAATATGAACATATAAATACATATTATAAATAGTGATATAAAAAATAAGTATACAGTTAAATATGTATGAATAAATATATTAACACATATTAACACATATTAATATGTATATCATCCAATTACACGCTTATAATAATATACATATAACTCACTATGATAACTTATAAGTTATTCTATTCAATGGACAGACATTGCAAAAGTTATAACGCATATTAAAAAATATCAAAATGAAACCTGTATTTTTAATACACCTAACCCTATTCATTCCCTACTCTCGAATGCCAGTACTCCTACTAATAAAATATCCAGTATTTCCCTGTAACACACATCCTAACCCTAACCCGTGTGTATTTCTCCGTATATGTTCCCCCGAATAAACAAAACGAAATGTACTTACGTTAGTGAACAAACATTTTCAACTAACAAAAGAACATTATATTAAAATTAGAACAAAAATTAATAAAACGTTAATATATCAAAACATCAAATACATATATAAAAACATCGAAAGGAATTAAAAGCAAACATCAATATAAAAATAAATAACACATGACGACTAAAAACCTTCATTATTCTTCAGAACCTTCACTTTTCTTCACTACATCTCCTTCATTAAATAACTTTCTTCACTTCTTCCTTCACATATTCATCACAACTCTTCTTCCTCCATCTCATCAACAGCAATTCCGTCACAGCAATCCAATCACAGCAACCGCCTCAGAAGCAATCCCATTTCCTCATCTATAGTGAATACACCAACAATAATAGTAACACAAAATAAATAAAACAAATAATACAAATAACAAATGGTATAAAACAAACTGATATTGATACTAGCCCCTGAACCTCTCACGTTAAGTTTAACAGAAAGGTAATTTTCATATAAACAATTCAAGCAAATAACAACAAAAACAAAAACAAAAAGGTATTGATGTTCACAGGTTTAGAACTGGAATAGACGTTATTGAAGTTAAATTGAAGTAAAACATAAACAATCAATCAAAACATTCAAAATTCAAGTAACAAATAAGTTCAAATAATAAAATATAAAAAATTCCACGATTGATAAACTCGCGGAATGGAATAGATATTTTGTAGAAATTGATAAATCGCAATAGTACATACACAATATAAAAATGGAAAATATATAACACGCACATAACAAGTTAACACAAAACACTAATATTAAAACAGGTCAAATACGAAATACAATGAACATAAATACTAAAATAAGGAGTTGAAACAAAGTACAAAGGATAACATCTTCCGAACTCATTACTGATAATAACAAACAAAATATAAGAAAAGGAGTAACTTCCTCTTTTCACATCAAAGTAAAAATAAACGTGAAGTAATAACAACACAATATGGAAACATAACCATGATGTTGAATTCATCACCGTGTAATTTGTTGAATTCATCTCTGTGTAACAATAAATCTGTAGTAACAAATAAATAATTAAACGTTCCAGACAGTAACAGTCCACGATGAAACACCACCTCATCTAAAACACAGATCCAGACATTAAACAACAACATTTAGTTCAGATTTGAACTGGATTAAAAAAAAATTTTGTTCAACTTTGAATATCATTCGGTCAGACGACCTTCGGCTAAATAGATATGACACTTAAACAAGACTATACGTCATAAACTAAACTACGTCATTAACAAAAACGGACGTTAAGAATACGGACGTTATTATAACAAACGTAATTAGTAGCATTTGTAAAATGCCAACCTCATTAGTATTACCATTAAAGAAATACATCGATTACTACAAATATGTAGAGAGATCATTAACAGAAGAAAAAAGGCACAAAGTGATATGTTCAAAACGGACATAAGAGACTTGAAACATACCCCTGCAGACTCAACCAGTAACAAATTAGAAAATGTCAACCCAATTAACATTTACAACCATTACAAAATGGTAATTACGAAATAGATCTGACACAGATCACAGAACATGCTGAAGTAGACACTTCAGTACTAATCACTACCAAAACCTAACGTCATACCATCCCCAACGTCATACCATCCCCAACTTGCACCATCCAATTAGACCATCTTACGAAATTGACGCAAATTAGCAGACCAAGAAGTTGGCACCAACTAGATGGCACCGACTATAATGGCACCATCACTAATCATCAACTTGAAAGCTAATTGCTAGAAAAGAAGTAACAATTTAACAAATAACAAAATGGCAAATAAATGGCACCAACTTGATGGCACCAACAAATCTTTAAAGAGACCCTTAAACTTACCAATATCGTAACCGAAGATACTAATTACCAACCAACATAATCATAAACACCAACTAATTATAAGAAGAAAGAATGGTAACAACAAAGCTAAAAGAATCTAAAAAAGTACTCAAAAATCAAAAAAGACCTATCCAAAAGCTAACAAGACCCAGTAATTGACAATTCAAGAACCAAAAACGAAAAACGGAAGATATGCAAATGTCACAAACATTGTAGAGAACAAGAAACAAGAGAGTAAAAATCACAATTCCAATTTTGTCGTGTGCAAACAACTTCTCTCCGAAAATTGAAAAATTCTCTAAAAATCAGCTAAGCTGAAAACTCTAAAAAATTCTAATACAATTCAACTCAGTTGACGAGTAACTCTAACTTCAATCATAGTTTCAGTAAAAATCTCTGAAAATATTCTCACAGATTCATTTTTCTATCTTCAAAATATTTTGTCAACCTTTCCTCAATCATCTCTCTGAAAATCAAAACTGCAATAACTATTCCCAGTGAAAGAATATCAACATCTTTCACATTTTTATCAACCGTTCACAACACAGTTCTACAATCGCAGGTAAACTGAACTATCTTAATTTTATATCAGAAAGATTGATACATCATTACAACTATCATTGTAATGAAACCCCACCCATGTTGTCAGTATCAGAATTTCTAAATTCTCTTAATAAAAACCAACTTGTAATCAAAATTGCCATACAAACAAACGAGTTTACAGATATTGAATACCCAACTGGTAGTCATCTACATTTTGACGACGATTACGTTGTACTAACAAACTGCAAAATTTCACCAAAAAACTATCTCTTCATATTTGAAGGTGTAACAAAAACAAAAGAAGAAATAAAACTCTTTTGGGGAGAACACCATTTTGGTATACTTAAGTATACATTACCTTGTTCAGAAACAGTAACAGAATTCGAAACATTAAAACAACAGATAACACAAACAAAGTGTGTTGATTTAAATCAACTAAAAACAGTTTTTATCGCAGTTTGCAAGAAAGAAGCTATATTCCTCGCTGATGACAGAACAAAGAAATAACATGATACCTCTTATTGTTATAATATTATACAAATCAACGTAACAGAAATTTCGTAGTGCGGCACCGTTTAGTGTCAGTTACAATAGTAAATAACTGTCACTATTCAGTGTAGCATTGTATCTGATTTACACAGTGAACAAACAGTGAACAAACTAATATAAGTTTCAACCATTGATTTCACAGAGGCACTAGTTGCAATATATATATTATTATCTAAAATACTATTTTTCTTAACGATCTTCTTAATACCATGTATAATAGTTGTTTCAACATACCTAGCAGTGGTAACCATTACTGAAGTTATTCGTAACCGTAGAGTTATATATGCTAGCCCACCAGTTCAATAAAAAATAAAAACATCACACCACCTAAACTCACACCACCTTATGCAGGACTTCCACTCAGACATATTTCACATTTGTAAATCAAATATTGACATTATTGAACTCGAAATATTCAAATTCATCAAAATAGCACTAATAATATACTTTTTCATACGAATGTGTTTAAGTTTAGCAGAATATTTTCTTAACCCATAAAAATTGATTCACTTCCAGATATAGAAGAATATATCTATCACACATTACATTCACAAAGATTCTACCTCCAAATAGGATTTCCCGAAAATACACCGTTATACGGTACTGTGATTATTTACCAACTACAGATACACACCGCAAATAGAGAAATTTGGATATCAAACCTAGGAGCACAAACACATACACCACAACAAGAATTTATACCAGTACTAATATTAGCACCACCATATATACACATACCACAACACGGACCTGAGACCGGCGCATAAACGCATAAAAGCATAAAAACAGCAAAAATTGCGTCGTCTAGCAATAATAACAGTAACAATAACTCCGAAAGACCACAACATAACGAAGTTACAGATCTAACAAATATACCAACCTCACCAGAAAATGAAGATACTGTAAGTATAGATACTGAAAATCCCTACACAGTACGACGAGAACGACCGGAAAGACGAGAACTTCTTAGAGCAAGACGTAGATCATCTCTATCCTTCCCCACACAAGAATCTACACTTGTTTCTTACGGTTCAACAGACATAGAATCTAATATCATTAGACCAATAGAAACAATAAATTCAGAACCACCAAGTAGAACAGGCCCACCCACACTACACAACTTTAGTATAAGCTCACCAAGCGAACACTCAAGTGTAAACACAGATCATACACCAACACCTTCTGAATTAAGAGCAAACCCTTTCCTACCCCCAACATTTCAACAAAGACAAGATTTCAACTTTGTGCAAGAACATTTCCGTGTACAACCATTGCAATCACCCAACAGTTCACTCTGGTCAGCAACATCCCCCCAATCAGCTAGTACAAGCACAACACCATTACGAACAAACCAAACATCATCCAACACATCTATAAGCATACCCAGAGTTGACATCCCAAACTCCCTACAACCACCTAGAAATACAGCACTATCTCCAGCATCATTCATACCCGAAATTAGATTACCATCCAGCCATCCCGGAAGAACTAGATCAACCCCCATACTCAATCCTAACCCCCCAACAAAGAGCAGAACTAATGAACATACCTATCTATTCCCATTAGACCATAAAACTTGGAACCCACCTCCTCCTTTATACGGACCTACAAATCTTGGAGATACACTTACAAATTGGGCAAGAAATAGACTAACTAACACACTCAATCTCACAGCACGACAACGCAATTCAGCACTAGAAGTTCTAGCAACACCATCTCTCGAATTGAAATTTAACACTACAATCAAATATAACACTATATTTAACCACCCATTTCATGCAACAACACCTTCAATTGTAACAACCACAATACCAGCTCCCTTCATTTGTATAGACTTCGTATATAAATTTGACAGATATACAAAACAAACACTTGGATTCGCAACATTCTATAATCCACATACAGGATTGACATACACATGTCGCTTCAACTAAAAGCCATTATATGTATATTACTACTATTAATATTCTATATATGTATGAAAATAGAAACAAAACTTCAACATGAACAAAGACTTAAAGACAACGCAAAACATAGAATAAAAGACCTAATTAACGAACGAATGAATATACACATTGAACAACTTAAACAGAAAAACAAAACACGAAATGGAACAAATACCTTCACAAACAAGTTTAAACACATTAATGAATATAAATATTATATTAAAACCGACAATATAACAAATTTAAACGATACAGATTATGAAGCCATGTGGGAAACAGCTATAGACCAATGGACAAGAAACTGGAATTTCTACACAGAAAGACTAACAGATGGCATTCTAAATAAATTTAACTTGAATAACAAACGACAGAAACGACAAACAAATATAGATTTTATTGAATTAACAGGACAGAACATTAATGGTTCCGCAACAGGACCACAGGATATATTCATAGAACATTACGACTGTGATGCAGAAGAAATCACAAACGTAAAATACTACGAACTAAATAAAATCAGCACATGTAAATTCAAACCACTCGATCTTGATATGACAAAGACAGAAGTACAACTTTTATCAAAAGCACAAGCAGTAGAAATCAAAGCATACGCAGTTGCAGGAACAATCAAAGAACGTGTAGAATGGTGTTCACAACACACCAACTACATCAGAGCAAATAGACCTAGCTATTACGTTTCCGACGCACAACGAACAAAAATATTAGATGCAGACGAAGTTCGTAACGAACTCGCTAGAATAAACCTACTAAAGAACACACAATATAAACCTACAAGATACAACATATCATTCAACTTTATTGCAAATCCACCATTACAGAAAAAGATCGAAGATCTACAAGGCAGAATACAATTCGATATGAACATTCCACTAGTACCACCATACGGACGAATTGTATACGACTACACAAACCCACTTTGGATACCTAGCGCAATTAAAAACGCACAGTCTAACTGTATGAAAGGACCACGTAAACAGAACAGAATAGACATCTTAGATTGGACACTCGAAATTCGAGAAGTCTCACTAATATTAAATTTAGATACCGAAGAAATATCATACATGGGAACAAAATTACCATGTGATCTTCGCAAGGGAGAATGTTTACCCACACCACTAACAAAAGCAACAATTGTGTGGGAACCACAAACACACTGTCAACTATTCGAACTAATACGATTTGACGCATATATGGTAAAATATCAAGATAGATATTGGATAGAAACAAATGCAGAATGGACCACAGTCCAACAACCAGACATTACAAAGAAAATAAAATTAAATCAAACAGACACAATAGCAACACGATTCGAAGTATACCCACTAGTCGAACGTGAATGCGGTTCACCACAACCACTACACAAAACAGAATACGACGATATATACATAATATATGAATATGGATTTGACATGCACACAGGACAAAAAGTAACAAAGAAAAAAGACAAATTTGACGATGAAAAGTTTATTAAAATAAAACCAGAACAAATAATATCGGAAAGAACACGATACGAAGACAAAGAAAACCAACAATACTATTATGGTTTTGTAAACGAAGAAACTCACCTTAATATGAAAATGGACCTATATATGAGTAACATTTATTCTAGAATTAGCTTACAAGCAATAGAATTCTATTCACAAATTTGCGAACAAACTCGAAACCTCAGACAATTAACATTGACTCAAGTACAAAAGAACACTCCACTCTTAGGATACATTCTTACTGGAGACAGATCCATTTTTGTGAAACAAGAAGGCGTAAACGTCATGAAAATGTATAAATGTGCGAAGAAATCGTCACCTCTTTATGTACCACAAACACGCGAATGTTATGATAAAATTCCTATTCTATACAAGAACAGAGTACAATATGTACATCAACTAACAAGACAAACATACTTATGGGCAAAAACAGTACCCTGTTCACATAGTAACTTTGATCAACTCATCTCAATAGACACTGAAGGAACAGCACGATATAGAGTAACACCTTACCCAGTAAAAGTAGAAACAATATTGAACACTATATCACCAGAGGAAATAGTTTTAGATAACATGTTTAGTAAAGCAAGTTTAATAGAAAGTGGCATTTATAGTAAAGAACAACTAATACAAGAACGTAAAAGAGATCTACTCCACGAATATATGAGAGATCGTGAAAAACCACTACAAGAAGCTACATCAGCAAATGCACAAAAACTATTAGAGCTTGAACAACTTGGACTTTTACAAACATACAAAAATTATGAACAGTCCTTAAAATGGCTAAAAGATCTTAACATAAATGGATATAACTTCCAAATAGATCAACCAAGCGTAAATTGGAAAGAAATTTTTGATGGAGAATGGCTCAAAGACCAAATACTATCAATATTTGGTTGGCCATGGTATATCCTTGAAAAGATGGCAATAATATACGCAATGATCAGCATGATATTATTTATAACTAACCTCGTAATTAAATTTTACAACGCTTTCGCAATCCATAAAGCGATTGGTAAACAAGCAAGTATTACTAAAATACTACTAACAGGAATATTTGGTATATTCTCACAAACTTTAACACAACTAGTTGCACAGATACAAGAAGATGACACTAGTCATGATAGCCAGGATAGTGATAACAACTACTCACACTATGCTAAACACAATAAACATAATAAAAATAGGAAACACACTTTCCGCCGTCATTCATCCGACGTTACTCATTTAACACATAACGAGAACAATCCACCAGAACAAACATATATTGACACAAACTACAAACATTATAATACAACCATTCGTAGAACAGATCAAGGACTAGAATTGAGAACACTAGAATCCCCACCTAAGAAACAAAAACCACCACTACCAGAACGGAAATACAAGCAACCTGAACCCTTAAAAATCGAGCCCCTTGAAACAATAACTGAAAACAAAATGACTGCCTTACCTCCACAACTCATTACCCCTCCACCAGCGTATCAATGTTTAGGAAATAACATACCAGTGAGTACAACACACAATTCACCCCCCCATGTGTCACCAACCCCAAGTGCACCCAATATACAACAAACTTCTACATTTCACGGAACATCATATGAAACACAATTAGGAATCAATAAGACAACACCGTATGAAATACCACAACCGTCACAAATAAAAACTCAAAATAATCTCATCCCATCAGTGAAGCTTATAGAAATACAAAATCCACCGCCAATTGATTTCACCCAATTAAAACTAGCAGCAAATAAAATGAATAACCGCAGCCATAGTTTAGACATATTGAACGATGACGATCAACCACACACGAATGAAGTCACATATTTCGACACTCATTCAGCAACTACATATGAAGTGTAACGGTGAATATTGCTAAGAACAACTAACACACTATTAGCCAACACACTTTCATATTATCTAACTTTGTACGAAAACTATCATACTATCTAATTTT
Organism: Convolutriloba macropyga; assembly: GCF_964194025.1. NCBI lineage: Eukaryota > Metazoa > Xenacoelomorpha > Acoela > Convolutidae > Convolutriloba > Convolutriloba macropyga. The sequence goes on from NC_134482.1 coordinate 47,618,159, forward strand.
GTAAGACTACTATCTAATTTTGTACGAAAACTTCACACTTACCGAGTATGTCCAACGACAAATACAACAGTAACACTGAATTGTTGACAATAGTAACGATATTAACGATAATAGACAACAAACAAATTCGTAACAATAAGAACACATCTAACATTGTAAATCAGTAACAATTTGTAAAATTGTATAGTAACACTGTTCAGTAATAACAAATGTAAATGAATAACATATTAATTGCAATTTTAGCTAACCATTAATAATGGCACATAAGATGGACTTCGAGTACGAATCTGCATACAGAGCGGATTCGCCCCTCAGCTACGACGTTGAGGAGGGCGAACTCAGCTCTGGATCTGGACGTTCCTCACCAGGAACAGTTCGCGATAACGCCTCTACATGTAGTACACAAACCGACGATCGAATAACAACCATGCGAGTTGAGATCGATGGAGACACCAACGATCAACAGACACAGACCTCACTACAACCAACGCCAAAGGAAATTGCACAAATGATCAAGGAAAAGGTAACTCATAAACGATTAACAAGTCAAAATAACAATCAGGAAGCGTTTTCGAATAGAACACCGAACAATTCGAACGAACAAGGAACTAGTACACACGTACATAGTTATCAACATACCAGACCTAGTAACAATGGTAATAAAAACATACAAACGGTATACCAACCGAATACAGAGTTTCAATCGCCACCACTTCCTAACTATCCTCCACCAGTGCGACCACCCCCTCCTACAGATCGTGTATATGAACGAACAATATATAACAATCAACAGTTTACATCTCACAAATCTTTTATACGACCACATAATTTGAGATTTCCTTACGCGATAACACCACGAAGTAATAATCATAAATCGTTCTTTCATCAATCAACGAACGAACAGTCACCAACAGCCACAGTGATGGAAACCATTTGGTTCCAGGATAACGATCCTAGATTATTAACAAACCCTCACAGCAGTAACTATAACCCCCTTCTTAGTTACAGAAATCGGTCTAATATGCCATTCGACTCCCGCGATTATTGTTTTATAATGGCTCCATTACATAACTTAAAAGACCGCATATCAGAGTATTTTCCCCCACTACCCTCCGAAAATACAAATACTGTCAAACGCAGTACCAAGAACATGGGAAGAGATAAACTACACCAAACATGCTATCCAGTACTTAAACAATTCTATAGTCTTACAGAACGATTTCTGTACGACTATGATTATGAGTTTAAACTGCCAATCGTATGCACATTTGACCTTCTCGTTGCAAAGGCATCCCAAGATCTTTCTGCCTACAGCGTTTTTGACCACCAAATTTTCCAGCTTAGTTTTAACTTTCTACACCCAACGGCTAAAGATGTACAGAACAATAACTACAGAGTTCACGAGACTAAACTTGTTCATAACCTCATTTACTACACATTTCTACGAGACAAAAATAAAAACACAACAAAAAGTTATATTCATATCAACGACCAACTTACGTCACCATACTTCCTGAATTACGGATATAAGTTAAAATGGGAACACACTGTAGGAACACTCCGAAACTTCGATCCCGTAAAGAACTATTATATATTTCAACCAAACGAATTTCCCGAACGGCCACTGATAGTACCTATTGAAGCACTCGAACCGTGCGAAGAGTACCATACGTACCATCTTGAAGGCAGCGTAACAAATAGAGCTGTCATAAATCGTATCCAATTCAATAACGAACGTAAAACTTCAGACTTAGAAAAACAAATACGAAAATCGGTTAAAGCTTCTATAACAGAAGTCTCGCTGGACGAACTAACAAATCTGATCGCATTCTGTTTGGCAAAAGACGATCACTTCGTCAAAGAATATGAACAATATAATTCTCGAACGAATCATCCGAAACAAACTGAAAAGCTATAACAAACAAGGAGCTATAACAAACATATATGTAACAACTTTCCTCTATGTCGTAACACACAAATGTATTTAGTAACAATACATCCAACCATGGATGACTCAGCGCATATTTGTTTATTCCTTAACTCTTTTAGATAACCTTTCACTTTTAATATCCCCCATTTATACAACTCGTTATACCTTTGGTATAACACTGCAAGTGAAATAAAATATGATAAATTCCAAAAAATCCTTTTCTACTTTACCCCTCAATTAGTCATATGTATACATGTAAATATGCAAAGCCTTTCCATAGTTAGATGTATGCAATTTTGTAAATAGAATAGAAAAGACAATAAAAAGGAACATGATAGTTTTATGAGTAACACTAATACATGCAAAGAATAACACAATGTCTAAGCCAGACATGTATAATTTTCAAAACACTTTACATATACTTATTACTCATAACGAGTTAAGACATGCTCATTTAATTTACAAACAAACATATACTTTAGAGAAAAATGTACATTTAGACATGCAAACTTCAATTCATTGTACAAAAATGATTTTGTAACAAAATATAACAACATACATAACACTTAGTATTACACTTGTACCAAACAGATTGAAAAAATTTCTCAAATATTTTGAAATTCGAAAATTTCACAATCAATATTTAAAACTCGAAATATGCAACGTAACAATTCTGAACAAAAAACAAATATGTATCTTAAACAAAATAATCAATATGTATGCAAACATATATAGACACATGTAACCCATTCGTAACAACTAACATCTTATTTGTAACAATTACTAAATGCTTTTTCCTCAAAAAGGAAAATTCGGTTATTGGATATAAGCGCGCGGACAGACAACATTTTACATCATTTGAAGTACCCGTTAATGGAAATCAGACAATTGGGAAATTGAGTCATACCCATTACAATCTTTACAATACTAAGCACCTTTTAGGCATCATAACAAAATATACAGATACGAAAAGCGCAGTCATATAATTTGACGTTGTAGAAGTATAACAGAATCATTGTAAACAGACAGACATCAGAATAACTCTTGATCTCGGACAGATTCAAGAAGTAATACATGTTCATCTCAATTACAAAATCCAACATGGCCAAGAAAGCCACAAAAAGTCTACTACCCTCAATTTCTCCATGGAATTCCATAACAATAAACATTAAAACACAGGAGTTAACCAGGAAATCTACGTCATTGAAATCAAACGATTTCTAGATATGAACGGAACAAAATACATTCTTTTTCTTTTTCCCACCGGAAGGGATACTACGTAATAACAAAGAACATTTACATAGAGAAAAATAATAAACACTTTAACAGCTAACACATACAAATCAGGTAAGTCAGGTAAGTCACTGGACAACAGGAGCACCACATCCATCAACACTGGAGCGGCACAGAAGAATCTTCACCCACTGGAAGTGTGGTGGTGGAATAGATACTTTTGTGGTTGTTGATGTTCATCATTGCTATGTGGGCAACCTGTATCCAGGGATCTATTATCTGAAAACCACAACTACAAGGCAACACCTTCAGCCTAAAAAGAAGAAAACCCTTTCAGAAAGAATGAAGAGAAATTAAATCTACTATACAGTAAAGGAGACTTTCAAAAAACAAAAACTCTAAAACCCGGAAAGATGGAGTCAGTGTTGACTTCCAGCAAAAGGATTTATAAACTTATTTTATTTAATAAATAAATACTGAAATACTCAACCCTGATTGGTTGAAATTATGGAAATACCTTTCCCTTAAATGTTTATTTGTTATCCCCAGAGACAACAAGACAACTCTACCCTTCAGTCGGTACCAGTCAGACCTGATATAATAATAAAGTATATTTCTCTCTCTCTACTCCGCTCTTGTTTTGTATTGAGATATACGCTAGACTTTAGCATTGCGGCCGGTGCACTGTCTGCTGAAGCTCAGATAGAAGAGTAACAGACTAGAGGAATAGAACTTTAGTTAGTCAGGTAAGCCTTAAGATATACTATATTCTTGAGACTCCATAAGACAGAGTTAGAGTAACCTTCCTAGGTAACCCTACCTCAGCACACGTCTTAGAGCTCAACATCAAAGATACACGAGAAAATTGTTTGCAAAATTTTCAATTTGATAGCTGGGAAGACCAAATAGATTACGTTAATGTCACAGGATGATCGGTAAGAAACAAAATAGCAGTTGTCAGAGTTCCTCAACGTTTCCCGTTATTTTGAAGTTCTCAAATAAATTGCCAAAATATCAATAGCTCCAGCCGTCATAGGGCCAGTTTATTATCTCGATCGAAAGATAATTTGAAAATAAATTTTTCTCTGCAGCAAATGTAGGATAACGATATTAGCTCACCTGAGCAGTAAAATATTTAGCTCATCCTACATGTTTCAGATAAAATGTAAAAAAGCTATTTTTTTGGAAATCCTTCACCGCAGCAGCACCACAGATAAATGGGATTAAATTTTTTAAAAGACATAGAGACATAGACAAGACAAACGGAAAAGAAAACAAACTGGCGGTAGCGCAGGTTTCCTAACTTCCTTTTTTTAGAATTTACCCAGGAAATCGTTTGTTGGTCACTTTATCAAGAAATATTACATAACTCTACGTGGAAGTATGTTGATGATATTCAGTGAAGTGGTTTTTTTGAAATACTCTGATAAAGGGAAAGAAAAATAATGGGGAGGACGTTATTTTTAAAATTGGTTAATACACATGTTTTTTGGACATCTATTCCCCATTTGTCGTACTCGATTAGAATTGAGTACAGATTTTGGAGATTTCATGCTACTACAATTTCTAGATGATTTTGGGGAGCGAAATACAATTCTTATTTTGAATGCTCATTTTTGAAAGCGCACAGGATAACAAGAACACGTTAGGCAACTTGTCACGAATCGCAAAACTAAGTAAATGACTAGCTAACCTGCTAATAGGGATGAGCAGCAAAGATAAAACGAACCAAGATATGATTAGAAACAATTAAGTGAAACGATATGCAAAGAATTGTGAAATAGTTTGAAAAAATTTAAGGTTATAATAATCATTAAATTAAGACATCGAGTAAAATTGACTGCCCCAAAAAAATTATGAAATATGTATGAAATTTGTATGACACCAGTGGTTAACATCGTACGTAGTTATGGATGAAATCACTGCTCAATTGGGTCACAATTCATCAATGCAATCAAAAACCAGAAATTTTATAGAACGTCTTAAAATTGTTACAGATGAACAACTTCGTAACCTGTTTGGTTTTTTTTTAGTTTTGAGATCAACTATCACAAATTCTATCTGGTCGCTGCCAAGGAATAGCTTGACAGTTATCAAGACGTTTGATTATTACGTTATTGTTACGACTGAATTGTTTAAGCACACTATCAGTTTTACTGAGAATGCACCCGTAATTTGAACTAAAAAATTGTTTTCTTTTTTTATTTTTTTTAGATTTTTATTTGAGTTTTTTCTAAACAAATCAGTTTTTTTCTCTCTTGTCTTCCTAATGGAGAGCATTGTTGAAGTTGTTGTTCATGAATCGTTTATAAATTCTGCCTATGTAAAAATTGTAAAGAAAGAATATTTTTCAATATTTGAATCTTTTGATTAACTTCTACAGTTTATTTGAATCGCCAAAAAAGGGTTGACCAGTTCATCTAATGGGTAACAGTGATAACGATATCTAAACAACAATTAACAAAATATTGCGCTTTCAGTGCTTTATTGGATCTAAAATGCCGAAAATAACAAAAATTTTACCGCCGACAAACCCATCATGGGCCTGTTCTTCTCTTGTACAGCCATGTCTCAGCTACTAGCGAATAAAAAACTAACTTTGATTGCTAGGATTTTTTTTGATATGCAGTTAACCACTAGCTGTTCTAGCGATCTATTTTTAATACATTTATGGATTTTTTTCCGTTTAATTCCTGTCGTGGCTCAATCTTTTACAAACTTTTGATTTGAACTTCATTGTTTTTGTCCTTGTCTGGAAATTTTGCCTGCTTTCGATTTTATAGACATTCAAAGAAGGTTATCAATAAAATTTTTTGAACATACTTTAGTACTTGACCTGCTCTGTTTTTTTTGGTGGTTAAATTTTTTGTCTGCCGTTTTGAATTAGATAAACGAGAAAATTTGACAAGACCATTTTGAGTGTATAGCTGCGATTTTTTTTTGTTTCACTCCAAAATCAACCAAAACCGCGGAGGAAAACATATACTACTATTTAAAGGTCAATTTTGTGAGATTTTGATCACTTTCTCCCTCCCCATCATTTTTTTTGCCACCACTTACCCACCGAGGCTAGCCTGCCTAATTTTAAATTATCTACTGAAGAGGGGGGGGGGGGGGGGGGCTATAAGTGGCAAAAGGTGCGGAAAATTGCAAAAGGTGCGGTGAGTTATCTCGTGCGGTCAATTTTCTCTCACTGTATAACTAATCTCAATACATAAGGTTTATCAGACAAACACTATTAAATAAATAACAGTAAATGGATTCATATAGCCATAACAGTTATGCTTAATTACGCCGACAAAATGCTATAAATACCACAAATACCTTCTATCAATAAATTTTTGAGGGTCGCTGTCTGGAACCCCAACAAAACAAAATTAACAGTTTAAATGTCACACTTAATCCCAGGTCTTAACATTAATAAGTGAAATCAAACTCAATATTGGTCGCTAAATCATGAATTATCCTAAAATCTGTAATTTTTCTTTATAAAACTGGAAAAAAATCCTTGATAGATTAGTCCTGAACAGAATTCGGATCAACTTTAAGATACAGAGATAAATAAGAAACAATTTAAATGAAGAATTGAACACGATTCGCCAGGATGAAAATTTTTGATAATCATACAAGAAACAATTATGGTTTCATATAAGACACACAAAGCTCCTTAGTATGATCTTGCAATGATTAGTAGGAATCATATGTGATCTTCGAATGATTAATAGGAACCATATATGAATTTTTGTATTATTAGGAAGAACCTTGTACGTAAAATTTCTATAGTTGTTCAGATTCACCAACTAACACTAAGTTGCACTCCCAAGCAGCAATCATCTTCAAAGACAAAAATTATCGAAAGTTGCTATGTTGTGATAAAGAGAAAGAGTGTTTGTCTTTAACTTTAGTTTTTGGCTATCGGAGTATACTGTTATGATTTCATTGTTTGCAGAAATTAGAATTTAGGATGGATCTAATGAAAAAGAAAGAAAATGAGCTTTCCTTATTTTATTATTTAAAAGAAACTTACCCGCTTGATTTGAGACAAAAATGTATTTTTTTCTGCCTGATTACTTGATACTGAAATTTTGCGTACCTATATTTTTAAATTGTCCCCATTTGACTTAAAGGAAATGAAAATTTTGTATTGGTTATTTAGAGAAAAAGTGTAAGAAATTTTTCATGTTCCTGCTAAACTTTTTTTGATCATTTTTGTTTATTAGGAAGCTTTTATGATGTTACTATGATTGCAATGATTCCATAAAACCAGATTTGACTTGATATGATAACCAATAATTATATATGACATAGAATAAAACCTAATATTCTTCGATATTGTTCAGCCTTTTTTGGAAATTTTTAGTGCGTTCTTAGTTTCTGTTTGTACTGGAGAATTGCTTTGGAGCAAAAGAACTGAATTACTTTGATAAACTACGTTATTTCTTGACAAAAAGAAATTAATTTTCTACAAAATTACAACGTCACAAAATCATTGATTTTTGTTTTTTATTTTACTGCTCACCGTTGTTGTATAGTATTAAAGCATATAAAACTGAATTGAGCTCTCCGAAAAATTTCCGAGCTTGCGTCATTCTAACTTTATGCCAAATTATACTCTTACAGAACTGTTTACATAAAAAGACAACATTTTTACTGTTGATTAGCTCACGCATGGCAATATGAAACATTCTTTAACTGTAAAAATTACGATCAAATCGTTTGCCACAATTGTCTTTTGTTTTTTATTACTGGAATTCACGGCATTCGTTCAAAAATGATTCATGGTTCGTTGGATCTCATGGTCTCCGTTATGCTATCTATATTAGGATGGGTTGTCAATTAAACATATCGTCATCTTCGATAATAGCCAGGCTCACCTTGTCTTCAATGATCGTATCACATGAACATTTCAATTGCAAAATAGTCTACTACGAAGAGTAACAATTATGATCGCAAATAGAGTCTTTTGACATACAGGGGAACAACTGAAAATGGCGACTGAGAAAAAGTTTTCACTACTCCTGTACCAATAACTGATCAAAATACTCCTGTATCAAATAACTGATACAGTTCCACTGCCAATACTAAGTAACAAAAAATTGTTTATCGTTTCTGGATAACCAAAAAACGTTTGGAAACAAACAGGCACCGAAAAATTGATGGCTTTACCGGAACAACAATAAAAAAGTTCGACATGTGAACAAATCAAGATTCAACATGACAACTTGCCAAGTGCGTTTGATTTGAAAAATGAACTTCTAATTAAAGTTTACTTTTCGTTTCTTTAAAATTTAATTTTTTGTTTTCTAACGATAGCAGCGAATTTTGGTTAAAATTCTACATATAATTTATTGCTCTGTAAATATTTAATCCTTGTCCTTATACCATTAGTAAATACAAGTTCAAAAAAGTTTATCAATTCTAATTTATTCTGTAATCCGAAAATTGTTTCTTGTTTTCCCTTTTTTCAGGACTTCTTTTTGTAAATTGTGTTAATTGTGCGAAAAAATTTTATATCTTCGTTCGATTTGCACCTAAGTTTCAGAAATTATTGAACAATTCGGGACTATAAAAGGCCCGTGTTTGCTGTCTATGGCTGCTTTCCTTGTTTTGTACACAAATAAAAAATCTTTGAAGAAAAATTTTCAGGAGTTACAGGTTTTTGATGTTAAAATTTTTGCAGATGAGATTTCTGTTGTTCTATCAATTTTTTTTGCGCAAACGGCTCTAATTCATTGGTCTCTTTATCACTGATTTCTCTGGAGTGATGAGACGGGCGAGAATTGAAAAAAATTCCACCGAAAACACTATAAGACAAAAAAAGAGTGTTTTACGAACAAAAATCTTGCTGAAATAATACTATGTTATTGACTAAGTAAAATGATATTATAGCCGTAGCCAAATTGTTCACCAAAATTGCTTTTTATAGTTTGTTTTTGAAATTGATAGCCCAACTTCCCCCCCCCCCCCCCCCCACCCCAGTCTCCGTTTAGCGGTCCATATGCGGTTGTGTTATCAATTAACCATATCTCCAGGTCACCCGCAGCCCGCCCATTTTGCTCCAATGCTGCTAACACATGAACGTTTCAGACGTGAAAAATTCATCAAAAAGGAGGAAATATGCTCGCAAATAGGATCATTTGAGATAGAGGGAAATGGGGAGGGAAGGGGAGGGGGGGGGGGGGGGGTGAGATGAGGACAAGCAGCACTGTAAATACCCAGACACAAATTTATTATATTGTCCAATCAAGACATCCGGAAAAAATTCAGACAGATAAGCACCGATAAATGAATTGTCTTCACGAGACCAAACACAAATCAAATTGACATGAGAACTTTTCACGATTTAAATTTAGAATTGATTTAATTTGAATAAAAAATCTCTCTTTAAAATTAACTATAACCCTTTCGAACATAATTTGCTTTTAAAAACAGTAAATGTTGCATTAGTGAGGATTTGCAATCAGTTTTATCTTTTGCTGACAAGGAAATGAACAAAGACTCATTTTTTTCATGTTTGTTTTGTTTTGAAATCAATCCGTATGACAAGAAAAAAGAGAAAAATTGAGCCGGAAGAGGATTGAATTTCGAAAAATTTAGCTTAAATTTTCTTAAATGACTGAATGGTATAAATTTCGTGTTTTGCTGTTTGTAATACGAAGTTTGAAGCAATCACAGCACGTCCCATGAAGATCGATTCAATTAATCGATCGGAAATAATCGATCGTTTCAAAAACACTGTCCGAATTGATCATTTGCATGCTCAATTTTTGGCGTTTTTTGAAACTTCGATTACTTCAACTTTATGGGATGAACTATATTGTAAACGTGTGCATCTTTTTAAGGTAAAATTTTTGTTCAGCAGTTTTCGCGTTTTTCTTCTGGAACATTCTTTGACTTCTTGTGTGACTTTTTCACACTCGAGTTTCTCATTTTTGAGTGATAAAAAGTTTTTAATTTTTTTTTCCAGATCTAAGCTCTTATTCTGAATTAAAATTTGGTGCTTAGAAAAAAAGCGGCTGTGAGCGTTAGTCGATTTTTGTTTAGATTTTGAATAAAATCAGATGGCGTTGAAAATTAAACAATATGGAAGATGGTTCTGTCGTTTGAAAGGCTGCGTAGTAATACCACTTTGACAAATCTGCCCCTCTAGATGACATGACATTTAAATTCAGATTCTAATTGAGGCCTGATTTGCGTTCATTTGAAGACATTGCCCACAATTCAACGCTTTAGCCGGGAAAAAGTCCACACTCAGTTTGGTTTTTGATAAATTTTCAAATGCTGTGACTCGTTGTTACGCTGTCTTGGATACAGGGTGTCATGCACATTAGTGCATGCCCGAAAAACATTGGGTTTCTTCACATCGGCGATGTCATTAGGTCTCAGGTCAACACCCCTCCCCCCCCCCCAAATAATCATTTTGTTTAACAAACATTTGTTAATATCGATTCTTCTGACACAAGAGAAATTCTCCAAACTGTTTGCCTAAGATTGATTCGGATGCCAGAAAAATCAATGTATGATCAAGGTCATTAAGTGAGAAAAAGTGTTTGAAGAAATGAACCCAGCAGATCTTGGATCTTTTCTGTTTGTGCGCCACCTTCCTTTTCTGACGTTTCCTTCCTGACGTTTCCTTCCTTTTCACTCTGTCAACTCACTATTTTGTCCACATTTTTCCGAAGAATTTAGCCTGCAATATTTTTGTAATTCACCAGATAATTTATATCTGATTTTGAACCCGCTGACCTTATGTTAAATCCCTGGGCGAGACCGGATGGTTATCTTGTAAGATCTTACAAGATTCTTGCAAAACATGTTTATCTTTTTAAATCTTATAAGGCGAATGTTTATCTTTTAAGATTCTTGTAAGACGAATTGTTATCTTTTAAGATTTCGTCAGAAAATTGTGTAAGATCTTACAAGATAACCATTTGGAGTTGTCCCGAGATGGGAGTCTGATCCATTTTCGATCCCTTATCGATCAACCCTCCTTGTTGTTTTACAGAATGCGTGGAGGACTTCTGGGAGTTAAAATGTCCAGGTGTTGAGGAGTGCATGAAAGTGTACGAGTTCTGTGACGGAGTCTTTCAGTGTTCGGACGGGAGTGACGAAACTGTTTGCAATGAGGAGGGGTAAGTGTCCTAGTCGAAAGTTAATAGGAAATTCATAAAAATTTTGAAATTGATGGATTAATTATAAATATTTATAAACTATAAAATATTGCAAAATTTATAAAAACTTATAATTTTTTTATCAAACTATTTTTAATGTTTTTAAAAGTTTTTCTTAAATTCACGCTAATACTTGAAAACATAAATATGAAGCTTTTCGAGAATAATTGATAATTTAGAAATATTTTTAAATTTTGGAAAATCATGGATCATTTATAAATGTCTTTTATAATGATCTTTATAAATATCAACAAAGAAATAAGCGCTTTTTGAGAAGAGATTTAAGAGCAAATTATGAAAAAAATATTTTTAAAATTCTTTTTAGAATAGTGATTGTTGAATTCTCAGACCTACTGTTTCGACCCCAGTGTTTTTTATGATTCCCATCTTCGAAAAATTCAATTTTCGTTATATAGGGGGGGGGGGGGGGGTTGAGGCGTTTACCCTAAATGCCCGCTATGCTAGGTGGGGGGGGGGGGGGGGCAGAATAGATCCGAGTTTTCTACTAAAAGAAGCCCAATGCCATGACTCCAGCGTCTTTCGTGTTTATCATTGCTTGCTTAGCACTAAAATGAAAAAAAAATTGCTTCAAATTGTGGATAGCAAAAAATGACGTAAAAATTGGCAATTAAATTTAAAACAAAGATCCATGACTTTGATCATGTTATAACATGATCAAAGTCATGGATCTTTGTTTTAAATTTAATTTATGGAAATCAATAAATCTGATTTTGGAATATTGTTGACAAAAATGCCAATCTGGAAAGTTTGGTCAATAAAATTGCCTCGATAGAACTTGAAAAAGTTCAATTTCTTTTAAGATAACTCAAGGTTCGAAGATAAAGTCATCATTTTTGGGTTCATTTCGTCTTAATCATGAGCGCTACTAACTAAATTTTAAAAAATGTAGTTTGATAAAGTGAAATTTTTCACTTTTACCAAACTCTTACCAAATTTAGTTTGGTAAGAGTTCAAATAAACAAGCAAACAAACTAACAAACACCTGGCCCCAGCTGTTTGTTTGTTTGTTTGTTTATTTGTTTTTGTTTAGATGGCAATGTCCACAAGAGATGGCGTACTCTCCCTTCATTTACCAATGCAATAATACAGGCAGGTGCATTGAACTGGCATGGCTTGGGGATAACATGGACGACTGTGGAGGTAAGCTCTTGTTCTTTTCCCCCAGTCTTGTGCCCCCCCCCCCCAGTTTAGTGGGCACATATTATTTGCATCCCCCAGACGCACGTACCATATTTTTACAAAATGATTTACTAAGTAATGGCACGTGCTCTGTAATTGGGTGGTGCATATACGTATATATATGCGTATTTGGAGGGGGGGGGGGGGGGGGGAACAAACGAAGAAGATTACTTCTTCTAATTTAGTTTAGCACTAAAGTTTTTTACAATTCGAAAAATTTAGAATGAACTGGTTTAAGTTTATTGGAAACTGAGTTTTCGCGATTGTTTTTGGTATTTTATTTCGAAAATTTGACGAATACGGAATTTTAAATCTGCAATTTCTGTTTTTTTTGAAGGCTCATTTTAAGCCTTTCGAACTTGATGAATGAAGAATGAAGCAATATCACTAATTAAAAAGATCAGGGTTTAAAGTTAAATGACCAGAAAGCTGCATGCTTGATTTTGATGTTATCCGCAGGATCAACAGGTTCGAATATTTTCTTCAATACTTTTTCGTCAAAAGGCATTTCCCCTAATAAGAAATTGATAGACGAATGTTTATCTTTGAAGATCTTGTAAAACCGTAGTTGACGTTTGAAAGACGACCATGCGGCGCCTTGCAAGACCATGATTATAATGCAAGATTTTTCAAAACGGATATGTACCTTGAGAGATTCTTTCAAGTTTTTTTTCGTATGAACTCTGTTCTTACTTTTGTGTTAGATTCTTTATTTTTTCTTTTTGCGCATAGTTGCGTGGTTTTAAGTTTGCATTAAGATATAAAATTATGGTAGGATATCTGTATATTATTGAATTTGGGTCAGCCACGCATAAAAAGTCATTGTTCTGTAAGATTTTGTTATAATGGAAGAAATGATCAGTAAGAATGTTCTCGCCTCATACTAATACTTTTCGAGCATGCTACAGTTATGCTCATGTTTGCAAGATGAAAGATTATTTGGCACGGTTATCGTAACTCAAAAGCTTACCTTGCAAAATTCTGACAAAATCTTGCAGGACGATTTATCGTTTTGCAAGATTGTACCAGAACCATGCTAGACCTTCCAAGTTTATCCGTTAGTTTCCATTGATGGTACCAGTTTTATGCTGGTAAATTTGCCAATGAAACTATTTGAGGTTGAGGAGAACAGGTCGGAAATTTAAAAAGTTTATTGAGACCAATAATAAAAGACCTTTGATGTAAAAGATATTGAAAATTTAAGTACAAAGATCTTGATATTTTTAGCCAAAAAATTGTCATAGTAGTTTACGAAGCGTCTGGCCAAAAAGATCAACTATAATGCTGGAAACTAATTTTTTTTACTGTGAATGTTTCGATAGCGAAAATTAAACTGAAGAATGATAATTTGAGTATCAAATTGTTGTCGAGGGTTTTGATAGTACAAAAGCTTTAGGTAGAGGTTTAGGGTTATTGGAAAGGAGGAGGGAAGGCGTTAACCAACCGAGTGTGATATTTCAATTTTCGATTCTATCCTGAAGTGCACATCCCTTCTGGCCGAAGACTCAGGTATTTACTCTACTGATCTTTAAAAGGATAAATCCAAAGCCAGAGTAAACTAGAGCATCAGTAAAAAGATCATCTGGGTCCCTGTTCTTTGAGGTGTTGTGCCCCGAGTGCCTCGAGTCTCTCTTACAACCATCTTTCGAGACAAGCAATGCAAGTGTTGTCTGGACAAAACATGTAGTGTAGCCCCTCTTTATCATTTTAGCTCTCCGATCACAGTTGCCACCCTACTCTGTTATTTTAATTTCCCTGACTATCACTACATCTTTTTTGTTTGGATTTTACACATTATTTCTTACTACATTGTCTTCACTTCAGTTGATAACCGTGCGAAGGGGTCAGACAAAATTTTGACATCAGTTATCAAACATCTTGCATTCTTAAAGTGAAGCAATTTTTTGGAGTCTAGCCAAACCACTACTATACAATCAACATCATCTGCTAGTCTTGATTTCATTTTCCTTAATTTGCTGTCTTTCGACTCAGTTAGACCATCTTTCGCTAATTGGAGAAATTTTCCCAGTGAGAGCTCAATGGAAATGACTGCAATAGCAATTTTTAACAGTGTCTCACTGACAACCACGCTGCTTCCCTCTTTCAAGGGAGATAATTCAATGCTCTAGATTAACATCTTGCATGTCAAGCTCCTACCTGCGCTGATGTGAATCGCACTGACAAAGATTTTTTTTGGAATTATTTTGTTTTAAGTCCAAGGTGGCTTGTTCAGGGCTCAATCCTCAGACTTTCCGCTGTGCTAACTTCTACAAAATGAGCTACCCAGGGCCCCCACGTGGAGGTTACGGTCCTCGTCCATGAACAAAGCACGTCCATGTCCCCCAACACAGCAATAACACAGCAGGAGTTACATTGCTGCAAGATCTTTTTACGAGGACTTATTTTGGGACACTACGACCTCTGGTTTATGAGATACTTGAAGAAAACTTAACCGCATGCAATATGAGGGAAAGTTATAAAATGCGGCAAAACGAGATTATTTCAACGTTCTTTATTTATTCATTGTCGGCGATCACAATGACCGAAATAAGTTGGTTTTCCTAGATTTCAATACTTTGATGATGAAATAAAACCCCATTTTTCTACTTGATACACTATCAGTCGGTTGTCATTTTGTGATTGTCGTATTCTAATACCAACTAAGTTTTTTATTTAACAATTTTTTAAAATAAATTCTGTTTGCATTGTTAACAGCTGTATAATTCACACAAATGCTTATTTCATTAAACTACTTTTTTGTGCCTATTAATATGGCAACAGTGGCAAAATCGAGTGGTGGCTAAAAATTGGTCTAATCAAAAATCAGTTTCGACATTGTTTCAGATTTTTGTAGCAATCATGGGGCGCCGACAGTTCGTTTTATCGATAAGTTATATAACTGTTTCTATCGCAACAAGAATTAAGTACTATTAATTTATACTCTTGTCCTGGAAAAAGTTTGGGTTGTTGAAACGGCAGTTAAACTGAAAACAGCTGAAAAAGAGATTGAATAATATTCTTGATTAGGATAGAATAATTCCCATTGTTTTCAGATAACGAGGACGAAGACCCGATGATCCTAAATGCCCTTATGGACAGACGAGAGAACACTTTCATGTTGAGGTGTGGCAACGATTCTCTTCAGTATTTCATGAATGGGTGGGAATGTGACGGGTAAATTGATCATTTATTCCTATTTTTGTTCCTCATTACCGTCTAATTTTATACATTTTCCATTA
Source organism: Convolutriloba macropyga (assembly GCF_964194025.1). Lineage (NCBI taxonomy): Eukaryota > Metazoa > Xenacoelomorpha > Acoela > Convolutidae > Convolutriloba > Convolutriloba macropyga. The sequence continues at coordinate 47,633,932 of NC_134482.1, forward strand.
CAACACAAATGGTACATGCTTCGGGTCTTTCCAATTATAGACCCCCCCCCCCCCCCCAGCTTAGTGGTTAAATAACCTATATATTAAGCTATAGTCCCTCCCCCCAATCATGGTAATTATACCATAATTGGGTGAGGGGCTATAAATTCATGGGGGGGGGGGTTAGAATGGGAAAGGCCTCATACTTCAATTAGCAGAACTAATTTGTCCCGACAAAATTTTGTCGACTAGCCTAAAATTTTATTGTGTGCTTTTTCTACTGATCACTGAAATTGCAATTTAGAACCCCAATTTTCTCAGGGGCCTTTATGTGTAAAGAGGTAATATGTGATTTGTCTATTTAATCTGAGGGGTTTTTGAGCAACTATTCAAAGAAAAAATTTTCTTTTATTTCTGTTTACTGGACTCGTTAGTTCCATATGGATGTGAAATAATCAGGAAATCTTGCTAGTTCGTAAATGATGTCTTCTTGACGTTCTCGATGTCTAAATACTGTGCAATATTTGAAGATATACGCAAGATTATTACCAAGGCTCGTTTTACTTCGTTGGAAAACTTTTAAATAATATTGGAGTTTGTTTTTTTTGCTCTATAATTGATATTCTTACACTATCATTACGTTGCAAAAGGTAAATTTGCTCCAGCAAATTTGTCCAGTTTTGTCACTGTTATCCACGATTGCTCTATACATAGATGAAAGAAGGCTGACTAATTTTGAATTTACAATCCTAGTCGAGAGTAGATGCAATTCGGAAACCGAACTTTCTCAGGTGACGTCATGTGTAAAGAGGTAATGTGATTTCTCTACTTAATCTGAGGCAATTTTGAGCAACCATGCAATTAAAAAGTTTTCTTCTATTTCTGTTTACTGTAGGAATCTGGCAGATTGTAGGAATCTGACAAGATGATGCATCTTTTGCCAAAAATGTCTGCCAGATTCCTACAAGATAACATTTTTTTGCCAGATTCTTACAAGATAACCATTTTCCTGCCAGATTCCTACAGATTCCTACAAGATAGTAATTTTCTAACAGATTTCTATAAAATAAGAATCTGTTGGGCTAACATTTCAAAGTAGTTTGTTCTGCGGGACTTTTGTTATGTAATCGGTTCGTCCCATTTTACAAGTGTACTGCATTATAACGCTGATTGAGTTTGTAATCTGTTCTGGCAATAATCAAATATATTAATTTCCAGAAATTTAAATAACATGATGATGCAATACGTCAAAAAGCTCGAGTAATTAACTAGTTGCTCTAAAGGAGCCAGAAAAAAATTGCCTGCGGTTGGTTACAACAACAAAAAACATACAATGTACTCTATACGCAACATGTACACATTTTGTCAAGCATTGTTTATTTTTTTTTCAAGTATCTTTTTTTCCTCTTGTATTCAATCAATGAAGCAAGTGTATTGCAAAAAAAAGTTCATTGAAGCTGAAAAGATCAGTTCTTATATTATCAGCAAATTAAAATGCAACTCAACCGGAACGAAATCTTTTAATTTAATCTAAATCTTGCAAGATTACCATTTTTCTGCCAGAATTTTGCAAGATAGCCATTTTATCATCATTTGATAATCATTTGTCTGGCAGAATTTGCCAGATAAACAGTTTTCTGGAAGTATCTTAAAAGATGATCAGTTTTCTGCCAGATTGTGGAAGATAACCACCTATCTGCCAGAACCTGACAGATTCCTGCAAGATAAACATCTGATCTCGACTAAATGCAAGTTAGACGCTGTCGTTGAGATGGCTTTGGAGAAAATTTGATTTCCAAATAGTTTCTTAAGTAATTAATAAAGAATCATCACTCACTGACAAAAATAAACGCACAAAATTTAATTTTAAATGGTAATTTGCCTGTTTTGGAAGTCAAATTTAGTCAACATATTTTTGGTCGTTCTTTTTGAATTTTAAGTAAATCGACGCAGAATCATCAGTTAATCATGATGTAAAAATACGGCATGTCCCTCTGAGGGGTGCACAAATAATATGCAACCACTATGCTGGGGGGGGGGGCATAAACGGAAGAGATCCCAAAAATTTTGTTCACGGGGAGGGCGGGGTCATTTTATATGACCTTTTTATTAACTCTTTGGGTGTTTATTTTCTCCAGGTACCCGAATTGTCGGAATGAGTTTGACGAGATGAATTGTTCAAGAGATGCAAACTGTACTAAAGGTCATTTTCTGTGTGAAGAGGGATACAGTTGTATCAACGATGGGTTCATGTGTGACGGGTTCATCGATTGCAGAAATGTAAGTACAGGACAGGAAATGACTTTCGCTGCTTTTTAAGGCGCTTTTCTCGCTTAGGGCTAGGTTAAGAAGCATAAAAATGGCTTCTTTCTATCTACAGTCCCATTTCATTTCTTCAAAAAATTTAATGCTTTCGATCCTTATGGTCCTTTCGATATACTGTCCGGCTCTGTGGCCTAGTGTCGAAGTTTCAGATTCTTGAAGGATATGAGCAAAATAAATTAAAACTTATTTATAAAACTTTTTCGACATAAATTTTTTTTGCAAAATCTTGCAAGATTAATAACCATATTGTGGTTGTTAATCTTGCAAGATTTTGCAAAAAATTTTAATCTTGAAAATTTTTTTGTCCTAAGGTGTAATTTATTTCGCTCATTTCCTTCTTGAATCTGAAACTTGGATAATAAACCAGAGGGCTGGACAGTAAATCGAAAGGTCCAGAGATCGAAAGCAATATTTTTTTTTTGAAGAAATGGGACTGATGATAGAAGGTTGATTTAACAAAAGCGGTTAAATATATTCCAATTGATAACTATTAATCAGAAATTTTTCAATATCAGATTATCTAATTTGGCCACGACTTAAAGGCATCTAATTTGGTCACGGCGGTCCAGGTTGATGCCTTAGAGGCACATAGGACTTGATACGAATTTATTTAAAGGTCCCTGGTTCGATCCCGGGTCGCGGCACCAAAATGTAGGTGTAAAACAAATAAATTTTTATAACCGATTAATTTATGTGAAGCGATCACGTTTCATGTATTGTAATTACTGTTCAGCCTCATTAGACCTGGTCGAGTTACCAGATAAGAGCGAATCTCTAACCAGACTGTCAGATTGTTCCCAGGAAGAATTTTGTGCGCCTCATTTTTTGTTCTAGATCTTCGTTGAATTGTCCAAAAACTGTAGGCTATTATCGAGCTTAAGTTGGATTAGAGGTCACTTTTGTCTGAGTTGGAGGGGGGGGGGATGGATGTAATTTTGATTTAGTATGGTCTGCTCAGACGCCATTTTGGTCTGGGATTTTCCGATCACAAAACGCAATTAAATCTTTCGAATGTATTAAAAAAATTGACTTGATGGTTGCTCACTTGACATGCTGACTTCATGGCAAAAAACAGACTCGAAACCCACACTTAACTACACAGACTACACAAACAATAATAATCAAGCGGATAGTTTTTTTTGAGGCTCAAAAAATCATCTAAGTGTATCAATTCAGAATGTGTTGAATATAGTTAGAAAAATCCGGCAAAGAATGACCGAGTCAAAAAAGATTTAGAAAATGCGACTTTATGACATCAATGCTTGACATGTTATGACGAAATCAGTTTGCAGTTTGTGGCCGGAAATTCTGAATATGCAGTCCGGCAAGTAAATTTCTTCCATTAGTTTTAAAATTGCCATAATTGGAATTTTTTCAAATCTTGAAGAACTTTATTTTGCAATTAGTATGGGAGGAAGTATATATTCGCGTGAGATTATTTTTTTCATTTAATTTTGGGTAATCGACGTTTTTGGTGTAGACATGAATGGTATCAATAGAGAAGCAGTCGCGATGAGATCGTCCAAGGGACACTGAACTCTGTAATGTTCTAGAAGTCATGGCGGTTTAAAGTGTTGTAAAATTTGGCTGATTTTCATTCTGTGGGATCCATCAAGCTGTGGGATCCAGAACAATTGCAACATTGGCTAGCTTCTGCTGATTCGTATTAAAATTCTTCAAAGAAATTCATCCCCACATAATCTCTCTCTCAAGAAACTCTCAACAAACTTGAAAACTTTATCTCGCTTGTGTGAAAATCTCTCCTGTGTCTAAAAATCTACGTGTGTCACTTCAATTTATACTCAACCATTACGCTCTTTTATTAAGTAAACAGATCTTAATCTCTTAAGTAGACATTGAAAATTACATTTGAAATCTGTCACATTCTGTAAGACGACTTTTTTTACTGTGTAAACAAAACCTTGCAAAATTATTCGCCTTCATTCAACTACTACCAATAATTTTTCAACTTTCATCTTATCTTAAGTAAACGACTTTGGACTCTTATGTAAACAAACCCACTTCTCTTTGTCAAACATATTGCACATGTCATTTCATTGCTTAATAAACATTGGAAGTTGCTGTGAAAATTTCTTATCACTTCATTTCCGCTATCAAAATCAACTAACTTCAATTAATCCCTGTCAAAAACCATGTTTTGAACAAATAACTAAACTCAACCTTGAAACTTAGAGCAATTGTTATTCTCAATTTTCAAACCATTTCATACAATTCCTAATTCAAAAAACAGTCAAAAATCGAAACTCCCCAAAAAACCAAAAAGTTGACCTCTTGAGGTCAATTAAGGGTCAATCATCCAAAATGAGGGGTCAAATTGATTCTCTTACTTTTTGTCACAGAAAATTCTGCCATAGTTGAACCTACCCACAAATTTTCAGCACCTAACTTTCAGTAGAACCAATTTGACTATTGTTAACGAATCGTGTGGGGAAAAAACCCGAAAAGTCCGAACTCGGAAACAGTGGCTGGTTTGGTTATATTTTGTCACTAACTGTCTTGGGTTATCAAAATATTAACAATTCAAAGTCTTTCGGCCGCTTAAAAAGGCCATTTTCCGGTTTTCCGAACTCGCGTCAATCCGAATCACCGATTTCCGATAGTATCCAGAAATTAAAAATAGCACCATTAGAAAACCCATGAAAAGTTATACTAACCCTCCTAGAATCCCAAAGCTACTACCAATACTCAACCTGCAATTCAAATTGTACGTCACGCAGCACCTGCGGAACGTAAAATTCAAAATCGAAATCCTTGTAACCAATTTAGTCTATCCCCCAGCTTTCAGGTCAATCAGACTTCAACTATTCGAGAAATTGTTATATCAAATTAAATGTTAACTAATTTTCTCCACAAATCATATTTTTATATTCAAAATCACTTCCGAAACTCTTCCCAAGATCACCCAGTACATTAATTCACACGTAAACTCCATTGTGAATGGTTAATGCAGTTATTTTCTGCTCAAACAGTCATTTATAATTTTAAAGTATCAGAAACCTCCAAATCAACTCGCTTTAGGTGCTCATAATTTAGATAGAAAACTATGTAACCGGACGCGCATTTCTACTATGTGTGAAAAATCATTTCGGAGGACATCCCCACAAATTGTTTAAGTGCCCGATGAATATAACTTGAAGAGATGCATGGGAGCGTTGTTTGCTACCCCACTTATCTTTGTAAATTCAAAATCAAATCCAAACTGTCTTCAAATTACCAAATTCACTTAAATATTATGTTTGTCCTATAACGGATTTGGACTTTGACATTATGTACAAATGCAACTTTACTAAGTAACCGAAAAGTTTTAGCAGCTGATTATGCTTTTGTTTAATAAATCGTATTTTAAAAATGCATCACCCAACTACCCTCTCTCGCGCCTTCGAAACAATAACCTTTTATAGATAATGCTAACTCAAATAAGACATAATTATCTTATACTTCGTCACCTGATCTGCAGAAGTCCACTATAGGATAAAACTATGCGTTCTACAGCTATTGAAATTTCTGGTACCAAGAAGACAATGAATGTCATATTAACCATTGATTAGTTTTGCACGTTATTGACACTAAATTTGAACTTCAAAATTAATTGTTTGCTTAAAAGTATGGTTTTTTCCTAAATTGTTCTTATTCTATTTTTTGTCAGCTACATTTGGTCCCATTCTACCATTGATACAATTTCCATTACAATGTTTTCAGCAATCATCCATAGCAACAAACGTTTAGAAATGAAAAACCAATAAAGAATTCGTTTTGTATAGATTTTATTCGAGGTAGTTATCATTTGTTTTTTTTTGCTGTAATGTTTTGCTTATAGCGAAGGCTGAAGCAATATTCCTATATCAAAGAAAGCTTTGCTTCATTGTTTAAATTTTTCTTGGGATGTACACACGAATAGTAAATTCTGTACCAATGAAACGATGAGAACTGATGGTTAAAACAGAGCCTAAAAATTTTCAGTTCTGATCAGTCTCTGTTCATTGATTAGAAGAGCAAAACTACATAGAAAATCGTTTTTTTTTTAAACTATGAACTGTTCTTTAACAGTTCTTGGTATTCCAAGTCTGCAATTTTGCCAATTTTGCTATAGTTTTATACATTCACAGTTCTGATCAGCCGCTGTTGATGGTATTTCAAGTCTCAAGTCTGCAATTCTGCTATAGTTGTATATATTCGCAGTTCTGATCAGCCTCTGTTCATGGTATTTCAATTCTGTAATATTGATATAGTTATATTTAGTCCCAGTTCTGATCAGTCTCTGTTCATGGTATTTCAATTCTGCAATTTTGCTATAGTTGTATATATTCGCATTTCTTATCAGCCTCTGTTCATTGTATTTCAATTCTGTAATATTGATATAGTTATATATAATCTCAGTTCTGATCCTTCTCTCTTCATGGTATTTCAATTCTGTAATTTTGATATAGTTGTATATAGTCCCAGTTCTGATCAGTCTCTGTTCCTGTAGTTTCCTTGTAGTTTTATATATTCGAAGCTCCGATCAGCCTCATTTCATCGTTTTTCAATTCTGCAATTTTGCTATAGATGTATATATTCGCAGTTCTGATCAGCCTCTGTTCATGGTATTTCAAGTCTGCACTTTTGCTACCCAGGTCTATGTACAGACTTATGAAAAGACAATACTGGACCAAAATGTACTATGAAAAGACCATACTCAACTTCATTTGAGCTATGAAAAGGTTTTAGCTGGACTTTAAGACATTCTGGACTTTAGCTCGACTCAGATGTTTTGCAAAAGAGTTTAGCTGGACCCAAAATTTACAAAAGACTTTGGCTCGACCCAAAATTTGGGCTGGACTTAAGCTCGACACAATGTTTGCAAACAAAATCGAGTTAAAGCCTTTTCATGGGTCCATGATTAGTCTTTTCATAAGTCTGATTTTTTGCCATTAACATTTTCCGTGCAATATTGCATATAAAGTAGTCAACAAATATGCAAACTCACCTTTTATGATTCAAAAGAACCACAAATTCCTCAAAAACCGGCATTTTTTTTTTAAAAAAAAGATAGCTCAAAAGTTTGGAAGGCAAAAAACTGAATAATGCCGACATTTTGTCATGGCTAATGGGACTCGTACCAATACACTTAAGCTAGCTGGTTTCATTCAATCAAGTAATGTGGAAATATACTCGAGTTGCCATAACTCTTGTCTTAAGATTTGACGAAGATCTTAAGGCTGTAGGCAGTTTTCCTATTGTTTCCTAAGTTGGACTGCTCTGGTGCAACGCTATTTAGTCTTGCTCTGGCTCTGCTTTTGTATGTACAGAAGCAGAAAAGAAATTAAAAATTTCGGATTTAAAAAGACTTATAAAAAGACTAATAGTGAACCCATGAAAAGACTTTTACTCGACGTTGTTGGTTATGAAATGACTAATGGTGGACCCATGAAAAGACTTTAGCTGGACTTTCTTCGTTATGAAGAGACTTTAGCTCAACCCATGAAAAGATAATAGCTCGACTTTAACTGGGAAAATCGACCGTCTAATTATAGTAAATATTGCCCCCCCCCCCCCCTACTAGACTTTTCATAAGTCGAGGCCTAGGCCTGGGTATAGTTGTATATATCCGCAGTTCTGACCAGTCTCTGTTCAGGGTTCGGACGAGCGCAACTGTGAAGACCGTATCGAGTGTGAGGATGACTTGGAAAGATGCAGCAGAAGTGTGTACTGCATGCCTGCAGAGTGGCAATGCAATGGATTCCCAGAATGTCTCATGGGGGAGGAGGAGGACAAATTCGTCTGTGCCAATCACACATGTCTACCTGGACAGATACCTTGCACTAATGGTTAATATCCTTTTTGACAACCTGTTTTTTCTCATTTCCTATATTTCATTGACTTTGCTGATATGTTGGTTGATCAATTTTTACGCTAAGCCCGGTAGATAACTACTTAAAATACTTAATGGTGAAATATAAGTAAATTTTAAGCCATTCTGTGTAAATTATAGTAAAGGTTGGTAACTAAAAGCCATCACGCTATTTGAGCCCCTGGGAACTTGGAAATACCTTATCAATTTCACGATTTCAAATATGATCCTTATACGGTCGCTGGAAAGTTCAGCCAAGGAAAGGTTGCCTCATCAACTTCCATTGCAAAAATTTTGAAAAAATGTCCGTCGCAAAATTTTTTGAGCAAAATTAGTGAAAAATTTCCGTCGCAAAATTTTGAATTTTAAAAAGTTTGACCTTAGGAGTGAATTTGGCGTGTTTAGGAACTTGGAATCACGATATCATATATGATCTTTATATGGTTGCTGGAGAGACCAGCCAAAGAAAGATTGACTCGTCGACTTCCATTGCAAAAATTTTGAAAAAAATGTCCATCAAAACAATTTTTAGCAAAAGGATCTTTATTTGGTTGCTGAAAAGACCCGCCAAGGAAAGATTGGCTCGTCGACTTTCTTTGCAAACATTTTGAAAAAAATCTCCATCAAAACAACTTTGAGCACAATTTTTAATTTTTTTAAAAAAAAATGACCTTAGGAGTGAATTTGGCCTGTTTAGGTTCGGTGGCGTGTATTTACGAGTGGCAATGGTGCGATGGTTTGATAGACTGTCCTGGCCTTGCTGATGAGAAAAATTGTCCCCCAAAGTCTCAGCCTCTCAATTGCAGTGCAGAAAACGATAGGATTGCATGTGACGATAACTCAAGGTAAGCTGATAATGACCCTTAAAACACTCACGTGCACATTTTAAAATGCCGAAAGTCTGCAGTGCCAGAAGTTAAAATGCCAGAAGTTGCTACTTAGCTACTTACCCAGAATTTGAATTTCGTTGACTTTCGTCATTTCAAAACGTGCGCGTTTCGTGTTTTAAGCATGGTTAAATGACTCTGCAGAAGTCACTTCGAAATTCTGACTTAATATCTCGAACCGCTTCGTTGTTCTCGATAAACAGCAGAAGTTCTCAGTGACTTCAAGCAGAGTCACGTAACTATTACATAAAAACCAGGAGTAAATCTTGGAACAGCTTTGGAACCCTATTTTATTCGCCCTCATCAGATTATTATAGAACATGTAATAGAATAAATATTATATATTATAGAATAGATTATCCAGCCCAAAAATCAAAATATCAACGAGTCCCCCCCCCCCCCCCCCCCACCCCCGTTATTTATCTGCATCTGTAAAAGATATTACCACACCATCACAATGATATAGGGTAATTTTTATGTACTATGCCACCTCCTAGTCGGGCACGCAAACCATTATCAAATATCTCTTCAAAAAAGAAGTGATTATTCAGTAACACAAATAAAAAACCAAAAAGATATTCACCATTAAAAGCAAATAAAAAGAAGTAGGTATTTTTTTAGAACTCTTTGTCAATTCCCCCAACGTACGTTTTTTTAAATCGATTCCATTTTTTTCTAACAGTTAACTCCAGTCCAGTGAAAAGGAAACTTCTTTGAGCTGCGGAGTTCTTCAGCTAAAATTCAGTTTTTTGTTCCGCGTTTTTTACAATTCAAAGAATTTGAATTGTATTGGGGCGCTGTGTTTTTTAACATGTGACTTTGATCTGTCAAAACGGGATGAACAGGAAAAGCCCAGCCGGAATTAAGTTTCATTAGAGGCCCAATGTGAGTTTTAATAGTCCATCAAGTGCTTAGGGTGGTGCAGCTGCTGGGATGGCCTTAATTTAAGGTTAAAAAGTCATTTTTAGGAGTTTTGGGCTCAAATTTTTCATGTCTTTTTCTGTTTTTTTCAGTTGTTTGTTTGATTAGCCTTAGGAAGAAGTTTTTAAAAGTTGATGAAGGACTTTTGTGAGACAAAATTACCTGATATGACCTTTTTATGAGCTATATGTTTTGGTACTACAAACACAAACACGCAAAATTTCAATAATTTTTGCAATTTTTTCAAAGTTTTTCAGCTTCAGGGGCCAGGAAATCTAATTTAAGGGTTGATGATAGGTAATTTCATAATTTCTTGTAACAATGGATTGGTTTTCAACATTTTAGTGTCCCGAATGTAAGCATTATTTTATATGAAATCTGCATTTTTTTAAGGCTTCCTAAAGTTTTTGTCAATTTTTGATATTTGTGCGTTCTCACGTGCCAGGATACTTAATCCACGGTCTTATAAAACGTTATTACATGGTTGTTAGTTTCAATGAGTTTGTTCTTTTACAATTTAATCTTTCGAATTTCAGAAATTTTCCGATAAAATTTGCATTTTTATTAAAGTTTTTTCAAAACATTTGTCTCTTATTCATTTTTTCTAGGCTCAGTAGCCAGGTAACCCCATCCAGGGTTTGATAGTATGTTATTAAACAGTTGCTAGGGGCAGTTGAATGGTTTTATACCTTTTAAGGTTCTCGATAAACAGCAGAAGTTCTCAGTGACTTCAAGCAGAGTCACGTAACTATTACATAAAAACCAGGAGTAAATCTTGGAACAGCTTTGGAAACCTGTTTTTTTCGCCCTCATCATATTATTATAGAACATGTAACAGAATATATATTATAGAATAGATTATCCAGCCCAAAAATCAAAATATCAACGAGTCACCCCCCACCCCCCCCGTTATCTATCCCCCCCTGTTATCTATCTGCATCTGTAAAAGATTTTTCCACTCCATTACAGTGATATAGGGTAATTGCTGTACTATACCACGTCCTATTCGGGCACGCAAAACATTATCAAAAATCTCTTCAAAAAAGAAGTGATTATTCAGTCACACAAATATAAAAAGCAAAAAGATAATCACCATTAAAAGAAAATAAAAGAAGTAGGTATTTTTTAGAACTCTTTGTTAATTCCCCCAACGTACGTTTTTTTAATCGATCCCATTCTTTACTAACAGTTAACTCCAGTCCAGTGAAAAGGAAACTTCTTTGAGCTGTGGAGTTCTTCAGCTAAAATTCAGTTTCTTGTTCCGCGTTTTTTACAATTCAAAGAATTTGAATTGTATTGGGGCGCTGTGTTTTTTAGCATGTGTTCACTCATTTTTCAATGACTTTGATCTGTCAAAACGGGATGAACAGGAAAAACCCAGCCAGTAATAAGTTTCATTAGAGGCCCAATGTGAGTTTTAGTAGTCCATCAAGTGCTTAGGGTGGTGCAGCTGCTGGGATGGCCTTAATTTAAGGTTAAAAAGTCATTTTTAGGAGTTTTGGTTTCAAATTTTTCATGTTTTTTTTCTGTTTTTTTTTAGCTGTTTGTTTGATTAGTCTTAGGAAGAAGCTTTTAAAAGTTGCTGAAGGACTTTTGTGAGACAAAATTACTTGATATGAACTTTGTATGAGCTATATGTTTTGGTACTACAAACACAGACACGCAAAATTTTAATAATTTTTGCATTTTTTTCAAAGTTTTCCAGCTTCAGGGGCCAGGAAATCTAATTTAAGTGTTGATGATAGGTAATCTCATAGTTTCTTGTAATAATGGATTGGTTTTCAACATTTTAGTGTCCCGAATGTAAGCATTATTTTAAATGAAATCTGCATTTTTTTAAGGCTTCCTAAAGTTTTTGTCAATTTTTGATATTTGTGCGTTCTCACGTGCCAGAAAACTTAATCCACGGTCTTATAAAACGTTATTACATGGTTGTTAGTTTCAATGAGTTTTTTCTTTTACAATTTAATCTTTCGAATTTCAGAAATTTTCCGATAAAATTTGCATTTTTTTAAAAGTTTTTTCAAAACATTTGTCTCTTATTCAGTTTTTCTAGGCTCAGTAGCCAGGTAACCCCATCCATGGTTTGATTGTATGTTATTAAAAAGTTGCTAGGGGCAGTTGAATGGTTTTTTACCTTTTAAAAAACGAACTTCTATTTTTTGAAATTTGAAACTTTTTTAGCCTGTCGATTTTTGAGCCAATGATTTTTGTAACGCTTGCAATTGGATAACTGGATAGCCTCTAGAGATACAGAAATGATTCTGAAGATATTATTATTACTATTTCCATCAACTTTTCAATAAAATTTGAGAATGATTTCATTTTAAATTTTTGGGTCATATTCGAGTTAATCGATCTTCAAGGGCCAATAATTTTTTTTGAGGTCTTGCAGATATTAAAGTGGACCGATTTCAGAATCAAAAATTGGCGTTGAACATATTTTTTCAAATTGGTATATTTAAAGGGGTCAAAAATTGCCTTTGGGGTAAAAGTTTTAAGAGTTTTAGCAATGAGTATATTTTTTTGATTGCTTTAGTTTCTTAATCTTTTGAGATGATTTTGTTTGTGTTTTTGCTGGCATTGTTTAATTTATCTGCTGGTCAGGTACTTCTAAGTTTTTCATTCAATTCTTTGAATTGTATTTCAGGACTTCTTCTGCTATGTTTTTAAGATCTGTTCACACATTTTCATGATTTTTGAAGTCAAATTGGAGTAGTGATTTTGGTCACGCCAAAACAAGTAATCGAGCGAAAAAGCGAGTGGTTTTGCGGCGTGACACTTTTTTGCTCTGATTTTAAAGTAGAGTGAGAGTACGGTGTTTGAAGAAAAATTCGCTTTCTCGCTAGTGGTTTTTTGTTCACATGAGGCAATTTCACTTTGATTGTTTACTGTTCTTTTGATTTTTCTAAATGGTTTTCCCAATTTATTCATAGTCCGTTCTATGTCTAGTTTTCTGTTTAGTCAATGAAAATTCTTTGAATTGTACGTCAGGACTTGTCCTGCTATGTTTTTGTTTTTTCGAATAATCACCGACGACTAAATGATTGACGTGTTCGCAGGTGTATAAAGAAGAGTTGGAGATGTGATGGTCATCAAGACTGTGACACTCCTGTTGACGAGAGAGACTGCGACATCAGAGTGACATGCGATGACATCAGAGACGACTACAAGTCTTGTCCAAGGTTGCCAGAGTTTTTTTTCCTCGCCCGAGCCGAGGTTTTGCCCGCAAAAACGACAAGAATTGCGGCGAAAAAGTATAATCACCGCAAAAAATTATGATTTATTATTTAATTATCGCGTTCAAAGTCTTGAAACACAACTATTTCAGTAATTTAATCACGCTGATCACTGTTCTCTTATTTCTGATTCAGCGTTAAAATTTTGATTCAGCTCTGAACAGTGTTCTCATAAATTCTGGTTCAGCATTGAAACACTGATTCAGCGCTGAACAGTGATAAATCATGGAGTTTACATGCTTTAGATGGGCTCTGAACTCCTACTGTGAAAGACGGAATGCGCACTACACCTTTATGAAAGAACACTGTGCTAAGACTTGTCAGTTCTGCATCAAAGAAGAGGAAAAAACAGACACTCACAAAATACTTGGGAACAAAACTGGACTCGTTTCAAACAGAGAGTGGAGAATTTATTATGATACTTCCAAACACGAGGATTACAGCGATGTTGTGGATTTGGGAATGATGACTCGAGAAGAAATTCAGTCTTTAGGTAAGAAGTTTTTTTGGATCCGTTCTTGTTCGGCCCTACTCCAGTTTAGTGGACATCACTTTTACGCCACATTGATAACCCCATAGTTGTATGTGTCATTTTTGTAGAACTTTTACAAAGTATCGTGCTAGATAACAACTAGTAATTTTATAATGGAGGTTCATAGAAATAAAAAGTAAACAATTAAACTCGTGGGGGATGGGGGCGGGGGCGGTGGGCGGGGGTGGGGGTGGGGGGGAGGGGTGGTGGTCACTTGCAGAAAAATAGGTTGAAAACTAGGATTCCAAGTTACTGCGAGAGTTTCCTTTTAAATTGTCAAGTTTTTAAATGATTACAGTATACACACGTTTACTAATAACAAAAAATAGCAAATTAAGTGAAACCAAAACTGTAATTTTGGTAAGTACAAGAAAGTAAAGCTGCAATAATTTTTTGCATCTATTCTGTTTTAATAGATTCAGATACATAGATGACAAACAGGACAGATGATAAAAATCTCTTAGATGAAGAATTTTGAAATTTCAAAATATCCGATCAGTTTTTATTTTCCCCAGTGTTCTCAGAACTTTTATCGTTTAAGATGTGACAAATTTCTGACGAAGCAATCTTGCTAATAGCCTGTAAGGGGGGTGTATCTTGGTGTATCAGGTCTGATAAAACGTTTGTCAGATCTAAAAAGGTAGAATTACTCATATATTCTTAACTGAGATCAAATCTGATGTCAATTATTCAACTGACATGATTTTGACTTATCAAATCTTACAAGATAAATATTCATTTTTTAGATCTTACGCGAAAAAATTCTATTTTATCAGTCTTTACTCGATGAAAAATTTTGCAAAATGTTACACGATAAAAATTCCTACTCATCAGATCTTACGCGATTAAGATATCGTCTTCTCAGATCCTACACGATAAAAATTTGTTCTTATAGAGGTCTTACACGATGAACAACGCCATCTTATCAGATCTTACACGTAAAATTTATTTAAAAACTTTGTAGTTTTCCCCCAAAATCAACCACTTGAAGCAGCTAAAATATCTAGTGCTTCGTCAATTGAAGCTAGTGAATTGTCAAAGCTTGTCCACTAAAAAAGATTTCCTTATAAAATAAATTGCATAGAGCAATCTCAAATAATTGACAGAGGTTTCTGAAAATAATTATTTTTGAAGAAAGAAATTTGCTTTTCTGAAAGAAATGTTAGAAAAACGTGTTTAAAACTAAAGCTGCAAACTTAAAATTTTGTCAACCAGAGCGTTTATCGATTTTAAATGTAGAAAAATTGTCGCGGGACGTTCTGTACTTATAATATACGGGGAGGGGTCACAAAACAAAAAAATCCTTCAGAATTACTTTTGATTGATATATTCTTTCAACTCCATCAAAAATATTTTTCAGGTCACCAACAAGACGAATTTATAATCCAATGCACGTTTGATGGCAAGACCTGTTCACGTGAATGGTTCAAAGAGTTCCAAAATGACATGTATGGAAATTGCTGGACTTTCAACGATGCTTCCCAGCTTAACACAAACAACCAGTCATCACCATTACATAATATATCCCAAGCCGGAGTCCGGCATGCGTTGCAGTTGACAGTGTTTCTGGACGTCGCGAATTATCTGGGAATCCTGTCTCACAGAACGGGTGCCAGGTTGTCAATTCAGGATCCGAAAGTTCAACCGTTTCCGGATGAGCTGGGAATCACTTTGACTCCAGGAAAACATACCAGTATAGGTTACAAAAGAATCTTTTCTTTTGCGTTTTGCCCCCCCCCCCCCCCGCAATCTTTTCCGTTTTTGCCCCCCTCCTCCCCCCAGTACGTTATGATCCCCCAGTTACAGAGCACGTGCCATTACATAGTAATTCATTATGTAAAAATATGGCACGTGCGTCTGGGGGTGCAAATAATATGCACCAACTAAGCTGGGGGGGGGGGCACAAACGGAAAAGATCTGGTTAAAAAGTGTGCTTTTAATTATCTTCTGTGAATTACACTTACTTCAGGCTATGACCTACTTTTTCGCTGTCGCTGTGATATGAAATATCAGTTAGGAAAACACTCAAGTTCAGATTTGAAAAGTCAGCAGTGCCAAAATGCCAAAAGTTCCTATAAACTTAGCCAAGAGCTTCCATGACCTTTTGTCATATTAAAACGTGTATATTTCGTGTTTTAAGCATGGTTAAAACAGTCACGTGCACTTTTTAAAATGCCGAAAGTCTGCAGTGCCAGAAGTTGCTACTTAGCCAGAATTTGAATTCCGTTGACTTT
The DNA here is from genome assembly GCF_964194025.1 of Convolutriloba macropyga. NCBI lineage: Eukaryota > Metazoa > Xenacoelomorpha > Acoela > Convolutidae > Convolutriloba > Convolutriloba macropyga. The sequence goes on from NC_134482.1 coordinate 47,649,900, forward strand.
CGTCATTTAAAAACGTGCGCGTTTCGTGTTTTAAGCATGGTTGAAACAGTCACGTGCACTTTTTAAAATGCCGAAAGTCTGCAGTGCCAGAAGTTGCTACTTAGCCAGAATTTGAATTCCGTTGACTTTCGTCATTTAAAAACGTGCGCGTTTCGTGTCTTAAGCATAGTTAAAACAGTCACGTGCACTTTTTAAAATGCCGAAAGTCTGCAGTGCCAGAAGTTGCTACTTAGCCAGAATTTGAATTCCGTTGACTTTCGTCATTTAAAAACGTGCGCGTTTCGTGTTTTAAGCATGGTTAAGTGACTCTGGAGAAGTCACTTCGAAATTCTGACTTAATATCTCGAACCGCTTCGCGGTTCTCGATAAACGCCAGAAGTTCTCAGTGACTTCAAGCAGAGTCACTTAACCATTACTGAACATTTCTGTTCAAAAATAACTGGACCTTTGCCGTTTGTGCCCCCCCCCCCCAGTACGTTATGCAAACCCTAGTTACAGAGCACGTGCCATTATAGTAAATCATTATGTAAAAATGGGGCATGTGCGTTTCGGGTGTGCAAAAAATATACACCCACTAAGCTGGGGGGGGGGGCACAAAGAACCGAAAACGAATACAGAAATGGGGTCTTTCCCGTTATATACCCCAAGTTTACACGTTGATGGGGGGCTATACGTTATCTGAACACCAAGCTGGGGAGGGGGGGGGGTATGGCTATAATGGCTAAAACCCCAGAATTGTTTTAAAAAATGCTAATTTTTCTCCAGGCGTTCGGCAACAAACCCTCTCACGTCAATCAGGCCGGTTCGGAAACTGCGTGGATTCGTGGCCTCTCCATTTAATGGAATTCGTGAACAGAACCCAGTTGTATGGATATTCCCACCTGGGCTGTAGTAAACTTTGTATCCAGGGACACCTGTTAAAGACGTGTGGGTGTGTTGACTCTCTTCTTTTGCAGGAGAACGTAACATTGTGTAATATTGTCAACAGCACACAGGATTCCTGCAGGTTTGTTCACATTTCTGAAACTTATTTCTGTCCCAGTCGATTTCGAATGTTTGTCGGATCTACTCTGTTATTCTACTCTGTCGGATCTACTCTAAATTGCTAAATTAGATTTTCATGAATTTTCTCAAAGTTTTTCAAGACCAGCAACTGAAGAGTTCGACTGGAGCAGCAACTATTTAGAATGACGTAATAACACTGGCTGGTTCTCTGTAACACAGTAAATCAGCACTGAATCATGATATCTCCAGTCATTTTTTACTATGAACAAATTCTGATCATGTCATTTTTTACGATGGGAATAATGTTTTCACACAACAACAGAAAATAGATCTGTGAAAATATTATAAACAGCTAAATTGTGATAACCTCTCAGCTCTTCATAATATTTTCAGAGATCTATTTTGTTGTTTACATCATTATTTTCATAACAAAAAGTATCATGGATGATCATAATTTGTTCATAGTAAAAAACCAGACTTGAAATTCCATAATCAAGTGCTATGATTTACTTTGTTACTGTGATCATTCATTTTCTTAATTTACTATAATTATTTCCTTTTTACGATCTTTTGTTGAACAATTTTAAGTGATAACTGATTTGGATCTATTTCTGTCCCCCCCCCCCCCCCAGTGTTTTTTTACGCCCCCCAGTTACAAATTATATGTTGTTATATAGCACGTTACTATGTAAAAAAATAGCACGTGCGCCCGGGGGGCGTAAAAATATAAGCCTACTAAGCTGGGGGCCAAAACAGAACAGATGCACTGATTTTAGGAAGTCGGTGTATTCACGCTACCAGTCGGGAGATATAGACTGTCAATGTTCGCAACCTTGCCACGAGATGGTGTTTACCAAAATTGTCTCAGAGAGTACCTGGCCTAACACGAAATACATGCACCATATGATCAGAAGACTCCTCAAAGATGAGAGCCAGCTGGTCCGGAATACGACCAAAGATTTCTTGATTCCATACGTACAGGTTCGTTTGGATCTATACCAATGTTGTCAGTCGCTTGTTGACACGTTATTATACCCGCCACCCCCCCCCCCCCCCCACACACACACACAAGCAACCAAGGTATAGTAATTGTGAACTGCTGGTAGTATTGATGGCCAACAAGGAATTTTGAGAATTTTTGATCCCAGAAATCCCTCCTACCTATCTAAACAACTATAGACCACCCACCCACCTACCCCCCCCCCCCCCCCCATCAAGCTACCTTCTCTCAACCTACCCACCATCCCCACCTGCCTGCCCGCCACCGCATCTACATACCCTCCCTCCCCCAAATACCACCTTCCCCACACGTACCCACCCTCCCTCTCCCCAACTAACTACCCAACCGCACCTACTTATCCCCCCAATCACCCACACTCCTAACTAAAAATTGCGTTTAAATATTTATCTGCTTTTTCTCTTTGATTTTTCGGATTTTGGTAAGGTTAGTTGAGAGTTTGGAATTTTAGAATTTTGACTTTCGTTATTGGACGTTAATAATTAGGAGCTGTTGGTAGAGTTCAAGGTTGACAAGAAAGTTTGAGAAGTTTTAGTCTCCTAGCCGTGTCCCCTCCCTATCCAAATTACACCCCACCTACCAACCCCCCCCCCCCCCCCCCACATGCCTACACCCTCCTCACCTATCACCTACCCTCACACATAATCATAATAACACTCACCTTATTACAATACCCCCCTCCCCCCAACACCCACCTACCAAACCCCTGCAAACTAACCCACACACTTAAAAACTTGCTTCTGTTTTTTTTTTCAAAATACTAGAGTTCTTCTAGGTAAATAATTGTTTATTATAGCTTCGAAGCTGTAAGCTGAGCGTAGCTATATTGCGGTGCTAATGGTTTTTTTTGTTTCGTCGTCTGACGCTCTTTTTTTTCGTTTTACATTTGTTCACACCGCAAAGCTGAAAAAGTCAAATTTTCTGAATGACTTCTTCCTCTCAATAACGGCATTTGCGCGCGTGACGTCATTTCTCACTCGCTTTTGCGAAAGATTTTAAGTTATTTGCGTGATTAGATTTTGATCATACGTGACTTACCTCACTCAATAAAATGACTTTTGCACTTTAAAACTTAAGTTTAATTTGAATTTGTTTAAGGTCAAAGGAACTCATTTGTGCAGTAAAGGTCCTAATACGAGGCTTCTTCGGAATGAATTTTAACAAGCTTTATTAATTTATTGCTGAATGTTCTTTACCTAGCTTTTGGAGCGGCGTTGATTTTTTTTTTCAATTTAGATCTGTATCTGTTTCTATCTCTATTATATGGCATGCAGGTCTATTCTTTCGCAGCTATTCCGGCAATCTGCCGGCTATGTTTACTTTTTCTTTTCTTTTTCCGATTTAGGAAGAAAACTGATTTTTCTCTATGATATTAGAGGTGCTTAGAGGTTATGCGGTGCGACTGTTCGCGTTTTTTCCGTTATTCTACCACGCGAGCAATTCGTCCAAACTAATTCGGTTTTATTTTACGAACTCAAATACTGAGGAAACACATAAAGATTTGTTTCGCAAGCCCGAATGGTTAGAGAAATACTATCAAGTTAGGGCCTCTAGGAAGTGCACCAATACACGTAATAAGATCTAGTCAGCTGTCACACAAAAAAATTTTCAATGCGATAAAAATTCAATTTAATTATGATCTTCTAAGATCTCAGTGAGTGTAGAGTTTCAAAAAATAGTAATGCTATGACTAATCAGAAATAATGTCAATCTTTTTTTGCAATATCACACAAAGTCATTCCTAATATATAGTCAATTGATGGCCCCTTTTATCTTTTAATTAGAAAAGGCCGTCCATTTGTTTGTCATTAAGAGTGAGTAAATAGACATAGCTTGACAAATTGATGTACTTTTTTTATATAATTCCCAACTGATATCACCTCGACTGTAATTAATTCGAACTCTTTAGTTTTCATCATGCTTTAGCATTAATCTTACTCCTAATTTTTGTGACGTTTGAGCTCAATTTAGACTTTTGCTAAGAGTTTAGAATTTAAGACTTTGACATTCGTTATTGGATGTTGGACTTTAAGAGTACCTTAGTTTCTACTAGGTAGTAATTAGGAGCTGAATATTGAGCTGAATATTGAGAGATCAATTTGAGATGTTTCAGTCCCCTAGCAGTCTCCCCTCTCTATCCAAACTACACCCCACATACCTTCCCTTCCCTCCGCCACATGCCTACCCCCTCCCCACCTATAAACACCGTCACACATAATTACACTCGTCTGATTACCTTAACCTCTTTCCATACCCACCTTCCAATCCCCCAAACCACCCCCACCCCTTATAAAGTTGCTTCTGCTATTTTCAAAAACACTATAGTTCTATTAAGTAAATAATTGTTTATTACTTTTTCTTTACTGCTTCCGATTTAGGTATAACACCGTTGTTTCTCTATAATATTTCTGCTTAGAGGTTATGTGGCGTGCATCTTCGCGTTTTTCCGTTATTCTACCTAGCGAGCAATTTGCCAGAACATATTCGGTTATTTTTTACTAAATCAAATGCAAGGGAAACACATAACAATTGATTTGCTTCGTAAACCCGAATGATTAGAGAAATGTTATCAAATTAATACTAATAAGAAGCGCAGCAATACACGTAATAACATTGAGTCGGTTGTTGCACAATAAATTTTTCTATACGATAATAAATTCTTTTGAATTATGATCTTTTAAGATCGCAGTGAATATCTAGTTTCAAAAAATAGTAATGCTATTAATAATCAGAAATATTTTCAGTCCTTTTATTGCAATATCACACAAAGCGATTCCTAATATGTAGTCTATATATGGCCCCTTTATCTTTTAATTAGAAAAGGGCAGTCTTTTTATTTATCATTAAAAGTGAGTAAATTGACATAGCTTGAAAAATTGATGTACATTTCTTAACATAATTCCCAACTGATATCACCTCGACTGTAATAAATTCGAACTCTTCAGTTTTCATCATGCTTTAAAATTAATTCTACTCGCAATTTTTGTGACGTTTGAGCGCAATTAAAACTTGAGACCATTTTGTAATTTAAGTACCCTTCAGTCGGCATTCAATTGCAGTCAGTGGCTTCCTCGGTTTGATGGTCAAGGATTTTGACCGGACGATTTTCACATTTTCGTTCAGTCCCAATAACATCTTTTTCATGTTAGTTTTCTTTGCAGTCAGGTATCGTATAACTGCCGATAAGATCGCAAATGAAAAGATCAATTTTTTCGTCTAATATACAATTTTATATAACCTATTATACAGTTATGGGGTCTTTCCCATTATAGCCCCCCCCCCCCCCCCAGCTTAGTGGTCAGATAACCTATAGCCCCTCAATCATGGTAAATATACCATAATGGGGGCTATAATTTCATGGGGGGAGGGTGGGGGCTATAATGCGAAAGACCCCAATTATGCACTGAAAGAATAACTGGCCTGTTATTGCGTTTTTGTGCTTTCTTCAGGCTAGGATAGACATAATGCAGAGACATAAACAGAAGCAACAGCAGCAGAAGAAAGGACCAGGGACAGGGGGTGAACAAAATCATCAAGAATCTAATCAGCCTAATGTCATAGACACAGATCAACTGCCATTCAACGACACGATGTACTACAGGTGAGAAATCAGCATTTTTGTAATTAAAGAGTTTCGTTGTCAAAAACAAACGCAACCCTTGCAAGATTTGTAAGGTTTTTTCTCAAAAGGTAGAACATTTTCAAGATAAATATTGCAGGAGAAAATTAATCTTACCAGTATCCTGCAACGACCAGCATATTTTTGCAAGATCTTGCGCAATTAACTTCTCTTTTCGACTGGTGAGGCTATCAATCATGTACGCGTTGAGTGTTCCATTCGTTTTTTGCACAATTTCGTTTCTGCGTGAAATCTTTTTAATAGCCGCCCTGATCTTCTCAGTCGACTATTATAGCGCTCCTATTTTTTTTACAATTCAAAGAACTTGAATTGTATTGGGGCGCTGTCTTTTTTTACGACTAGAAAAGGAGTATTGGAGAAGTCCTTTTTTTAATCAATTTTATTGGAGTGAATTTTGAAGCGGGAAATGAAACGCGTGAAAAAATTTGCAGTGATTTTCTTGCTGAACAAAAGTGAAGAGCGGAGCGAAAAGAGAGTGGTTTTTTGTTCATATCGCTGTTTTCTAGAGAGCGAGAAATTCAGGTGTGAAAAAAAATTTTGTAAGCGAGCGAATTTTTTTGTTCACGTGCGGCATTTTAAAGCAGTTTTTTAATAGTTTTTTTGGTAAAGAGGTTTGGTTATGATTTTCTTTTAACTTTAGGCTGGTTTTGGCAGTGGTCTGAAGGTTTCTGGAAATTTCTTTGAATTTTATGCTAATTCGGTGGTTTTTCATGTATTTTGATGATTTTTGGATTAATTTTTGCAATTTTTTGACTTTTGTTTTGTTTTACTGGCTCAAATGGGCACTGAAAAGAGCCCAGTTACTTGAGCAATTTTTAGTTTACAAATGGCTGCAGTTTTGTTGATGTAAAGCTGTTTTTTGTTGAAAAATATGACGAAAACTGGCGAAAATTGGAACTATTTTTCTTAATTTTTTGCAGTTTTTCGTTTTTTTTCGGACTTTAGACAAGTTTCGTAGCCTATTATAACTTGCCGATTGTTGTGCGAGCATTTGGATACCCTATTGGCTGGAAAGAAATTTTCTTTGGATTCAGGTGTTTTTGTAATATTCAAAATTTCTCAACTTTTTCCAGTTTTTTAGTCAAATATGTTTGTAAGAGCTTATTTTTTTTGTTTTGGCGTAAAGTATTTTTAAAAATTCTCAAGATTGGTTTTAGTAGGTACTAGATGTATTGACAAAGTAATTTTGGCAGATAAAGTTATTTCGGGATCTCAAGTTATGACAAAATTTGATCAGATTTTTCATCATATTTTAATAGATTTGATTTTTTTTTTGTATTACGGTTTTGTTTTAAGATAATCCTGAATAAGTAAAGTTTTGAATAAGTAAAGTTTTGGCATAAAAAATTTTTAAAAATTCTCATGATTGGTTTTAGTAGGTACTAGATGTGTTGACAAAGTAATTTTGGCAGATAAAGTTAATTCGGGATCTCAAGTTATGACAAAATTTGATCAGATTTTTTCATCATATTTTAATAGATTTGATTTTTTTTTTACTTTTTTGTATTACGGTTTTGTTTTAAGATAATCCTGAATAAGTGGAGGCAGGTTTTGTCTGATGAGTAAATGGATGGCAATTAAGTGGATTTCCACTTCGAGTCGTTTTCGGAATTCTTCCGGCTAAGTTTTTTTTTAAGATCTGTTCACACATTTTCATGATTTTTGAAGTCAATTTGGAGTAGTGATTTTGGTCACGCCAAGACAGGTAATGGAGCCAAAAAGCAAGTGGTTTTGAGGCTTGAAATTTGTTTTCTCTAATTTTAAAGTAGAGTGAGAATACGGTGTTTGAACAAAAATTCGCTTTATCGGTAGTGGTTTTTTGTTCACATGCGGCAATTTCACTTTGATTTTTACTGTTCTTTTTCGATTTTTTGGATCGGATTTTTTTCTAAATGGTTTTTCCAATCCATTCATAGTCCGTTCTAGGTCTAGTTTTCTGTTTAGTCAATTAAAATTATTTGAATTGTACGTCAGGACATGTCGTGCTATGTTTTTTTACTTCGTCGAACTTTTTTTCGCTTTACCCATTTTGCCACTTTTTCGACATTTTGCCTGAAATTTTTTTGACTTCTCCAGGCTGGTTTCACTCTTTTGTCATTCTGCTCAAAGTCCTTTTAAACAGCAGCTGCTCAGCAAAGCAATTCAAAATAAAAAGAGTCAGTATAAAAAAAATCAAAGTCAGAAATAGAAACGGGATAAACCCATAAAGCCCATTTTTAGATGCCCGGTACTTGAGCTCTGTTCTCATATGTTTTTATTACTATCTATATTGCTTATTGGTACTGATACTAGACCTTGTAGGCTCTCACTGAGAGACAGGAGTATGTTCAATTACAAAACGACATCAAAATTAATCGCACTTGAAAATGTTTTTATTAATAGCCGCACAGCGATAGCTGGGGCTATTATTGGCCTTCTCTTGGTTTTTTTTTATTTCGTCGTCATGATTTTTGTTACGATCATATGACGTCACAGCCACTTTTTGTTCATTCGTTCATGCAATTTCAACTGAATTGCATGCGTGACGTCATTTTTCGCTCTTAGTGGAGCGAGTTTTTTTGTTCATTCGCGTGATTAAATTTTTGGTCACACTTGACTTACCTCACTCTCAAAAATGACTTCCTCACTTTGAAATTGACTTTTATTTACTTTAATTCAAAGAGATAAGGTCAAATGGGTGTGTGTCACTCTAAATGAAGGTTATTTGAGATCAGCTAATAGAGGCAGCAATAACTTGCGGCTATTTTCTGGCAATCTGCCAGCTATGTTACAAAAATCAATTTTTGTTGATATTTTTTTTTCTTTTGATCCCAATAGAGTTATGGAAATCAACGGCGGCTATTTTCCGGCAATCTGCCGGGTATGTTTGACTTCTCTAGACTAGTTTCACTCTTCTGTCATTCTGCTCAAAATCCTTTTAAACAGCAGCTGCTCAGCAAAGCAATTCAAAATGAAGAGAGTCAGTATAAAAAAAATCAGAAATAGAAGCGGGACAAATCCATAAAACCCATTTTTAGATGCCCGGTACTTGAACTTTGTTCTCATAAGTTTTTGTTACTATCTATAATGCTTATTGGTACTGATACTAGACCTTGTAGCCTCTCACTGAGAGACATGAGTATGTTCAATTACAAAATGACATCAAAATAAATCGCACTTAAAAACGTTTTTATACAAAAATCAATTTTTGTTGATATTTTCTTTACTTTCAATCCCAAAGGAGTTATGGGAATCAACGGCGGCTATTTTCCAATATTCTGCCGGGTATGTTTATCTTAGTGACAGTTGCGAAAGTCCCCAATCATTTCCTATATGGTTGCCATTACAATAGTTTATCTCAAAACACGATCGCCGGGATCAACGATTAGATTTTATAAAAGAAATAAAATTATTCTGAAAAAAATTTTTTTTTGGAGCAAAACAATTTGGAGAACACAATATTCTACTAGGAGATAGAAGGAAATGACAATTCTTGCAAATTTGGCCTCCCCATTAAAAGAAAGCTGACCGATTAGAGTAGCAACTAATTCAAAGCTGACAGTGCCCTTAAAATTGCCAGTTTATATTTAACTTTAATTTGTATAAAAACCCTATAAAAAATTAAGAAATTGTCAAATTATGAGTCTTCAACTTTTTTTCTGTTGAATTAAAGTTCCCAATAAAATTTGAAAATCTGAGGAATTTTTTGAAAAGGTATTTTAAAATCACGCTATTGTAGTCAAAATATTTGGACACGAAAATATGTTTCAATTTTGAGCCTGAAATGATATTGGTATATGATATATATGATATTGGGATCTATAACTTTTCAAAATGTGTCGATCTTTCATCTCCAAGAGTCAATTTTCTACGTAGATATTGCAGCAATTAACTGTTCAAAGCAGTTAGAGTTCCTTGTCAAAATTTAACAGATTTTTAAGTTCGCTTTTTTCTACTGCTTGTAAAAAAAATTTTCGATAAAGTGATTTGTCTTTTTACAGATAAAAACTAAATTTACATAGTAGAAAGGCGGTTTTCTACTGTGTCAACATAATTTGGGGTTTCCGATATGCTAATATATCAGCGCTTGGAGGTTAGAAATAAATTTAAATATTTTCTTAAAATTTTTTATTGTATATTTTTTCCCGAACTAAATAAAGGTTATTATACTGCCTATACAATTACGGAGGTTGTTGTCTTTTCGATGTGTTCATTTTTCGATGTTTGAATAATGGCGTTCCTGAGCTTTAAAAAATGCGCACAACTTCAATTAAAGTGAATTTTGCTTTGTTGTCCACTTTTTTTAAAAAAATGTTACACGGGTGTCATATCTTTTTACAGAAAATGTTTATTTAAGCACGATCTCTTGTTAGCTAAACAATATACAGAATTTTGAAAATTTGAGAGTAAATGTATATTCCAATACTCAACATGCTGTACATTGCTCACTAAAAAGACGGTGGTGATCAGATATTTACATATTTCAATTATTGTTCCAACTATACTTATAACGGGGGGGGGGGGGGGGGGACATTTTACTCAATATGTTTTGTTAGGTCAATTTTGGCCGATTGATATATTCCTCGTAGAGGTACAGAGTTGTGAGTGGAAACATCAGGAAATGCATTCAACTTAAAAATATTAATTGAAAAGATTTTATTTATAGCCGCCGTTAGCCCCTCAGCGGCTAGTACTTAGGCGCTCTCCTTTTCTTAATTCGCGGTAACATTTGATCGCCTTCTTCGTTTTACGTAAGTCACAACTTTCACGTTTGACTCATGGCTTAATTCACTCAGTGTTTTAACTGAATGAATTCTTTCAATGTTCTTTCAAATTTTTTCACGTATTGAATTACGTAATTGATACGGTCAAAAGCCAAAAGAGCAAAATCAAAAGAAGAGGGATAAAAATATAAAGCCTCGTCGTTAAGTCATAGTGCGTTAGATTAACAAAATTTATTACACCGATTGCTAGCTGACATTAGTATTAACTTTAATAGCCTCCAGTTAAGAAACTGAATTAGGTGTAATTTTAGAATCCAATGGAATATGCAGAATTTGCACACTGAATAAGAACACTTTGAGATCCAAAAAAGTTCCGTCAATTTCTATCGTATTGTTTTCTTTTTTTTCGTGTTCGATACTAATTTGCGTCAAGCAAGTACACTGGCTATTTTAGGCAGTTTACCGGCTATGTTTGAATTTCAATCTTTCAAATTAGTTATTGAGATTAAAGGTTTTGTGGCCTTTCGACTGATTTCCGTAATACTGTCCGTACTTTAGTCCAGTTTTCTGTAAAAATTTCTAGAAGTGAATTAAATTTTCAACAACAGTGTGATTGATTTCACTTTTAAATATAAAGGGGGGTTGCTTAACTCTTTGTCTGTCTTTTTTGGCCAAACTTTAGTTTGAGTCTTACAAAATTCAAAAAAATTGCACCAAGTAAGATTTTAGCCCGATTTGTTTACATTTTTTGAATGTGCGGCCTCCAAAACCTCATGGCACAATCTTTGGAAACGCCAAAAACTGTTGGTTTCTCTTTTACTTCTCATGAGAGTGTTCTGCATTTAAAATTTTGTCTGTTTTTGCTAAATTATATGGATAATAATTTAAAGTTCGTGATAAATTTTTGAAATGCTGAAATCTTCTCTGACAAATAATATTTTTCTACAGTTATGCTCTGTTCGTAAATTTCTCCAAACAAAGATTTTTCAGATTGTATTAGTTGCTGTGTTTTCACAAAATTGTCGCATTTTTGTATTTTTCATGCAACGACAGAACAATTTTTATCCTAACAAGACTCAATTACTGACAGCTCGCAATTATGTGCTACTGAGGCCAAACTAACATAATTCATGATTTCAGAATGAAACGCAGCTTGTTTTAGGCGAAGAAGTGTTTTCTGAAATTTTAATTGAATTCTTTTTTTTTGCATGCATTTGTCGTTCCTTTTGTTGTCTCACATAATAGTTTCTCAGCAAATATCGGATTAATTTCTTCATGGTGTAAATGAACTACTTTAATCAAAAGCTACACAGAATGAAAGAAAGATCAATCTGAATACGTTGCATCTCTGAACTAATGGTTTAATTGGCTATGATACTTGGCGTTTTCAGAAACGTTTTGCAATTTTTGCAATTTTGTTCAATGATTTTTGGGTTGAAAGAAGACCCAATACTGAGAAAATAATGGTTTTTGTGAATAGCTGATGATATTAACTGCATCGAGATGCTTTATTTTGTAAAAGAAAATTCAGTTTTTTTTAACCTATCACTATTGTATATAAAGAAGGGCCTTAGTGATTTCCTATGGAGGCTCAACTGAAATCATTTAACGATTTCAATTGATAGTTAAATTTATGAATGAATTACAAAAAAAAAGTTGAGGTAAAAAAAAAGAATTTATGCAAAATGCTTTTTTTTAAATAGAAACGTTAACTTTCCTTATTTATTGACGGGTCATATCCACCATCTGTTGAAACAACTATTAATCCGTCTGTTGATTTTATGTTTCAATTGATGGTGTTACGGCTATCAGACTATGTGCTTTCGTAAAAATGATCCGAGTTTTTAACACCTGTAAATAATGTTGTTTTTTGTTGTTTTTTCCACCTCGTCAGTTCAAGAGAAGGAATTGGTCTATTGATAATCCAATAAGATCCAATTGAAACAGTTTTTAGTTTTTGTTTTACGGTTTAATGGCTTCAATAAGGTGTTTTCGTATAATTGTTTGTTAATTGTGTTATGCTTGGGTTCGTTGTCAATTTTAGTCTTGTCACTTATTATCATCAATGAACTGTCCAAACTGTATCCTAGGCGGTAAGAGAGTTAAACGGATTACGTATCATTTTCAATCGAAAAACTGGTTCTTTTCACTATTAAAATTTAGGTTTCAGAAAAATCAGTGGACAGTTGAACTTCTTCATTTTTGTGACACATTCCTTTATTTTGCCGCTGAAATTGGGTAGAGACTTGTCTCCTCCCCTTTCTGGTGAATTTATTTACAATTTTGATAGCGGTTTTGCGTTTTAGCTCATGAAGTCATGGCTTCGAAACTACGAGTTTCCATTTTAAAAAAAATATTTTGTACGTCTGCGGTTTTTTAGATTTTTGTGGTTGGCTTTTCACACTGTCAAACAAATGACAGGCGTCTTGAATTCAAAGAGAGAGCAATTGAACCTATATACTATTTTGAGTTAAGATCTTGCAAATTCTTATTCATAGCATTCATTCTTGCATTCATAAAAATGGTATGAGTTTTTAATACCGGTCATGAAATGTAGTTTTTTGTTATTCTTTTTGCGTCTTTAGTTTAAAGAGATGGAGTTGGTCCATTGATAATCCATTAAGATGGATGGAAACAGTTTTCAGTTATTATTTTATGGTTTTAATGGCTTCCATAATGTTTTTTTTTGTATAATTAGTTGTTAATTTTTGTGTTCTGCTTGTTTTCGTTGTTATTTTTAGCCTGGTCACTTTTTATCATCAATGACTGGCCCATGTTTTATCCTATGGGTCAAGGGAGCTAAAGCCATTACATATAATGTTTTAATCGAAAGACTGGTTGTTTTCAGTATTAAAAAGTAGGCTTTAGAACAATCAGTGGACATTTGAACTTATATACTTTTGTGACATATTTTTCGTCCATTTTGTCAATTAGATTGGGTAAAGCCTTGTCTCATCCCATTTACAGTGAATTAAAACAAAATTTCAACAGAAGTTTTGTGTTTTATTTTACGACTTTATGGCATTGAAACTACGAGTTTCCAATGAAAACAATTTCAATTTGTATATTTACACATTTTTGCGGTTTTTTGTTCGGCTTTGCACTGAATCGAACTATTTACAGGTGCCTGGAATTGACGGAGATTGCAATTGGACCTATATAGTATTTTTGGTTAAGATCTTACAAGTTTAGCGGTTAGGAACCGGTTTTTTGGGCGAAATTAAACTAACAATTTGAATTTTGCCCGTTATTGAAGATCCTTTGGTAGTCATATAACACATTCTGGATAATGACAGATCTTAAAGGCTTCACTTGAATGCATAAATAAAATAAATTTATCTTTTCGGTTGATAGCTAATGGTTTTAATGGCTCTAAAATTAGTCATTTTCAAAAAAAATGTTATTTTACTGTTAAACTTTGCCCATTTTTGTTTACTTATTACTTGGACTCATTAAGGAGAGGTCCATTGTCTTTTCTAGTGAAGTGCAAATAACCTGCTATTGTTAGATACGATCTGATGCTGTTTTGGTTCTGTTATTAAGTGTTTTTTAAAAAAAGAGATTGAGTTTTGTTCGTAATGACTATTTGCCTTATGAATTGCGGGTCTCATTGTCCCTGTAGTGGGGATTTTTGGTTAATTTACAGAATTTTGTCAAAAACGTGGATTAGCGGTATCAGAACTTTTTATGCGAACGCACATTTCGGAGCCTCATTGCTACACATGCTTTTAGCGGCCCGATTTGGCTTCATCTACTACTCTCAATAATATTTTGGTTGGGCTCTTTTGAGACGTGAAACTTAATTGGCTAAGATAGGTTAAAAAACTGCAACTTTTTTCAGATGTCCCGATTTATTTTGAACGCGTAGATGAGCAGGATCTTACTTAAAAGCCCGAGCTATTTGAATAAAATATGTCGGGTCTTTTCCGTTTGTACCCCCCAATACGCTATGCCCACCCCCCATACGTTATGCCCCCAGTTACAGAGCACGCCACACGTATATCTAGGCGGCGCAAATAAAATGCACCCACAAAGCTGGGGTATTTACAAACGGAAAAGATCCAGAATATTAGTCTTACCCAGGTTGATGGGCAGAACCGAATTGCTTTATGATCAGACCCAAATGAGCGCACACCCGTGTGTTCCCAGACCGAACATACAGGGTCTGGACGGAAGTTCAAGCGCACTACAGTCTGGACCATGGTCCGGAGGTGGTCTGGTCAGAGGTCAAGTTGGTCTGAAAAGTCTGATCATAGGCGTATTCGAGCGCACTTGAGTCTGATCATTAACGGTTCGAGCGCAATTGGGCTTGACTAGAAATGTTTTTGAACGCAATTGGGTCTGATCAGGGACCATTTCAAGAGCCTTTTTTAAATTTTTTTTTGTTTTTCTCTACTGGAGTTTTTCTTACTAAAAGGAGTCCAGCTGATAGCAGGTCCCTTCAGATGAAATTTTGATTAACAGGAGACCACGATGTTTCTTATGGGAAGCTGTCTAAACTCATCCATTCAGTGAGAATTATACACTTAACGATATAGTAAATAAAGTTTGTTCTCAACAGTTGGCTTTTGTTTTCTTTAGCAATTCTTTTAAAATTGGTTTTTCCTTAGATTAATTAAATACTGCAAGCATCAGTTTTTATGAAATGAATATAATATAGCAAAATTAAGAGATTTGTTAATAAGTAAAATCTTTCTGTGATCAGACTATTTCGAGCGCACTTGAGTCTGATCAGAACCGGTTTCGAGCGTGCTTCAGTCTGATCATAAATGGCTGCAAGCGCAACTGGGTCTGACCATAAAAGGTTCGACCGCAACTAAGTCTGGTCATGACCTCTTCGAGCGCACTCTGATCTTAGTCTGATTAAGGTCTGGGCATTGGTCTGATTTTGACTCTGGACCATGGTCTAAAGATGGTCTGACAACCTTAGAAAAAGAATAGTCCTGAAACGACAATTGAGATTTGATTAAAATTTTTTCAGGCGCATGGGTCCCGCACCAGATGTAAATCATTTGATGCCCAATTATGGAAACACGTTTGTTCCCTGTTTTCAATAATAAACAAAACAATAACAAGGCTTCTAGTCATATCAGAACTACCGTGTTGTTTTCTGTCAAGCAATCATGTTTTAGATTAAAGCTTCTATAATTATTCATGAACCAAAAATTCTTAAAATTTCGAATGCTAGTTCTTAAGTTTTTCTCATTACGTTCCCCCACCCCCCCCCCCCCCACAAAAATGTAGCTCCGACTGTTTTAAATATGATTTTGGGCGAGGTAAAGGGGTAATGCTGATATGTTATATCTCAGCAAGGCTTATGGAAAGGGAGGGGAGGGGGAGGGGGGGGGGCGATAATGGGAAAGAGAAGAAGCATTTAAAATAATAATAACTAACCCCAATCATTACCTTTAGTTTTCGTAATAAATTACAATTAATTTTTACTGATTCGCCCAGCTGTTTTATCATTGCGCAAGTATAAATCTTTTGTGGTGTGGGTGAAACTGAATAATTGTTTCTTTTTTCCCAAATGAATGAAGGTATGGGGTATAAAGTGGGAATTAACCCAATTCGAATCTCTTCGTTTGGGCTTTCAGTTTGTGCCCCCCATCCAACTTAGTAGGTGCATATCATGTTTTAACCCCCCCCCCCCCCCTAAGCCCCCTGCCAACAACAATTTTGTGCAATTAAAAAACGTGCAATACAAAAATTGCACGTTAAATTTTCAATCCTTTTCGGATCTTTTCAGTTTGTGCCCCCCCCAGCTTAGTGGGAGCATATTATTTAGCGCCCCCCAGACGCACGTGCCATATTTTTACACAATGGTTTACTATGTAATGACACGTGCTCTGATACTGGGGGGCGCATAACGTATTGGGGGGGGGGGGGGGGGCACAAACTGAAATGATCCCCTTTTTCTTATTTCCTCTGTTGAGTGAAAGAGTCTTGTTTGCACCACTCAGCCACTCAGGTCACACTTGCTATTAAGTACTAAACAACAGCAGAATGCTGATTATCGGGGATTCCTTAGTTGAGAAGACCGAACAAAAACGACGCAAGAAATGTTCGGTATGTTCGGTTTTCTACTTAAGAAATGGTCGGCATGTTCGGTTACGTTTGAAACAGAACGTGCCGACCAAAATTTCTTCCATGTTTAATCGTGGTAGGAAAACTCAAAATATAATAGTTCTTAATGTTTCTCTCAACGATACTGAATCTCTCTTACGTTAAAAAACGACGATACCGAATCTCTCTTACGTTTAAAAACGACAATACCGAATCTCTCTTACGTTAAAGAACGACGATACCGAATCTCTCTTACGTTAAAAAACGACAATACCGAACCTTTTTTATATTAAATACCGAACAAAAACGACAATACCGACGAAAAAATCGTACGGGCTTTGGTCGTTTTTGGCTAGAAAAAACTGACAATACCGACAATTTCTTACGTTTAAAAACCGAAGAATTCTCAACTAGGGTTCCTTTACTAGCTTTTTCCAAAAGTCCAGCACAAATAAACAAAATTGGGATCTTTTCCGCCCTAGCTGAGAAATCATCGGCTTTTAAACGTAAGAAATTGTCGGTATGGTCGGTTTTTTCTAGCCAAAAACGACGAAAGCCCTTACGATTTTTTCGTCGGTATTGTCGTTTTTGTTCGGTATTTAATATAAGAAAGGTTTGGTTTTGTCGTTTTTTAACGTAAGAGAGATTCGGTATCGTCGTTTTTTAATGTAAGAGAGATTCGGTATTGTCGTTTTTAAACGTAAGAGAGATTCGGTATCGTCGTTTTTTAACGTAAGAGAGATTCGGTATCGTTGAGAAAAACATTAAGAACTATCATATTTTGAGTTTTCCTACCACGAATAAACATGGAAGAAATTTCGGTCGGCACGTTCTGTTTCAAACGTAACCAACCGTCAAAGAACTTACTTGTAAACTGCAAGAAAGTATGTCCAATCCCAGTGAGAGTGAATTATTCAGCAAAATTTTCATCAATTTTCAACAAGTATATTACATTCTAAAATTCAAAAATAATCAAGAACTTCATATTTGCGTAACTAGTTTGGCCAACGAGCTAAAGAAAAATTTTCAGGAGTTTTGCACACTTTTCCAGAATTTTTCTTTGAGACGTACGTTTGAAATTCCTGCAAAAAGAACGCTATCGTAACGTTTGACTACATTATAAACAGAAATATCAATTTTCCCAATGAAAAAATCCGACAATTTCTTGCGTCCAAAACCGAACATACCGACGATTTCTTATGTTTAAATACCGAACATACCAAATCTTTCTTACATTCCGAACCGAACATACCGAATCTTGCAAAACCGAACATACCGAAGCTTTCTTACTTTCTAGACCGAACATACCGACAATTTCTTTCATTTGAAACCGATCATACCGAACAAACCGAACATGTCGACCATTTCTTACGTAGAAAACCGAACATACCAAACATTTCTTGCGTCGTTTTTGTTCAGTCTTCTCAACTAGGGCGTTTGTGCCCAGCCCCCCCCCCCCCAGCTTATGTTTCGCATAATGAATTACTATGTAATGGTACGTACGCTGTAACCAGGACGCTGTAACTAGGGGTGCATATGGTACTGGGGGGGGACACAAACGGTAAAGATCCCAAATTTGTTTAACATGCAAAATTAAGTATCCACTTTGATTATTTTCCGTAAATGGGAAAAAGTTCCGAATTACGCAAAGGAACACTTACGCAAAATTCATTTCAAGACTCCGATTTGTTACCTTGGGGTGAAAATTTGACGATTCAAATTCTATTGTTATCGATTTAACGACTTCGGAGTTTTTAAACTAAAATTTGTTCTTATAGTTAGTCTCCAAGAAAACATTGGGCAGCGTGAATGACAAAATAAATTTTTGTAAAGTTCCGTTCTCCAAAAAGACAGCTAGATGATTTTCATTGTTGCAAAAACTTGCAATGACTAAATTTTATAACTGTCTTATAAGTTTATGATTATTTTAAGTTATAGGTTTTATAACTGACTGGCTTTACTGTTTTAAGAATTCATTTTGACAATCCTAGTGTTTTATTTCAGTGACAATTTTCGAAAATACTGTACAGCGTCAACAAAAGTTTTTAATACAAGTATTCGTCTTTTGGTGGGGAAAACAACGAAAGAATCATTTTTTTGGATATTACAAGGAAGAGCGCCAAAAGTGCCGCATAAACAATCTTACTCTCAATTCCTGTTCACATTTGCTCTGTGGTACTGTTGATTGTTGCTGAAAAAAATTATTCGAATAAATTGTCTAATTATTCTCTGAAAGAAAACATTCGGCAGCGTGAATGACAAAATAAATTTTTGTAAAGTTCCGTTTTAAATTGTTGTCAGTTTGTAATTTGCGCTCGTTCTTTATGTCTCGTTCCTGTCCATTCCGCTTATTCTATCAATAATTAGATGCTTGTAACGAACTGGCTCCCCTGTGAGATAGATTTTAATTACTCTTGAGCTAAATAAAGCCATTTGGCAACCAAGACATCTTATAATTATCAAAGAATACAAAATAAAAAAGCCTCTAAAAACGTTTATATTGCTAGTACGATAGACGCAAACTGTCGATAAAACATCAGATGAAAATAGATATTTCGGTGAACAGATAGAAACTAATATTATTGAAGTTTGCTTTGGCTAATCAGATGTGATGCACACTTATCCTAAAACGGATCCAAGTATAATTTTAAATATTGTCTAATAAAATATCTTTTACCTGTTCCAGTTCCACCATAAACAATAGTATGTAATGGTGACTTCTCATATTCAAATCTAACCAGGCTCCTATTCATAAATCCACCAAAACTTTCTTCTAGTTTTGTATATTTACACGGTATTGAATCATATACTATAAAACAAAATCCAATTATGAAAATAAAAATAAAAAGCATACCTCCTTTATCCATTATAATGTTTTCTAGTACTGATATTTTTATTGGTTTAGAGAGGTTCATATCAAGTCCTGCAGGCCGCTGAGGCACACTTGTTTCCTGCGATCCATAAGAAAAAACTGTTTAAGTCTGCAAATAGCGCCTGAATAAAAATGAGATTTTTTTAATCTCTAACAATTGATCTTCCGTCCTTTCCACCCATAACGTAGTGGCACACCAAATCATTACTATAATATTTTATTTAAATTGTAAATTCTCGGCTCAGTGCGGTATCAGTGTACACTATGAGTATCTTCCTACCTCATAGTGTGCACTATGAGAAGCATTGATGCCTTTTTCTCAAAAAAGAATGAGCATCTCTCTTTTTGGTTTTCTATTGTCCCAAACTTTTGTCACATCATAAGATGACTCTTTTCGAGGAATTAGTGGGGGTAAACCTGAGCAAATGGTGGTACTCAGTTTAATATAGTCACTGGTTTTTAATCCCAACTTAGCTTGTCGAATCAGTTGAAAAATTCACAATTTTTTTACAATGTTTAAATGTCAAAATCACTTTAATTCGTCCCCTATTTTATAGAGACTTGTTTGGAGTTGCTCGTTTTGTCCTTAATGACTCGAGGACTTGAAGAGAACTAATGAGATCCTACAGGACTCATAAATTGTCATGACTTGCCTTTTTAAGATTTGTTTTCGAACATTGACTTCTGTTTTAGAACGATGAATTCTGTTTTCCAGAAAAGGACTTTGACAGTAGCTTAATTACTTATACATAGTGATTAGGTACTGCTGGTAATGCGTAGGCTTGTAGGGTCATTTTGAGAATTTTTTTCCCCCAAAACCACCCTACTTACACCCCCACCTAGCTACCACTCCCCCAAACTTACGCCCCCACACCTACCTACACCCCACCTACTTATCTACCCCCTTCAGTTGCCTACTTCCACCCACCAACGTACCTGCCAAATCACAATCTCAAACAAAAAATTACGTCTGCTTTTTTCAAAAACATATAGTTCTAATAGGCGCTTGTTTTTTTTCTATTTGATTTTCTTGTATAAGTAGAACACCGGCTTTCTTTTTCATATTTCTGATTTAGAGACTATATTGCGCGGCTCTACCGTCTATGTTTTTTTGGCTCAAGTCATGACTTAAACTTTTGACTTTTGTTTTCGATCATCGACTTCTGTTTTAGAACAATGTTCTATTAGTTTTTATTAGGCAATTAATTTTTATCTCTTTGATGTTTCCAAAATAGCTTGAAAACCGGCTCTTTCTCTTTGATATTTCTAATTTAGAGATTCTATTGCACGACTCTTCGAGTCATTTCCGGTGTTCTTCCGGCTACGTTCTTACTTCAATAACTCCTTTTTATCTAAAAGTTCTCTCAATTAACGATTTTGTTTTTTTTAATAAACAGTATTCGTTTTGGTTGTACCTAACAGAGCTCTTGTTTTAGATTTATTCCTG
>NC_134482.1:47670847-47722163 GCF_964194025.1 Convolutriloba macropyga
AACTTTTGTTAATAACGAAAACATCTATCTCTTTAGTAACATCTATCTCTTTTTTTCTGTATCATACACATTAATCTTTAGGTTTGGACCAAAATATTCTATCCAATTGAACAGTAAAGTTTTGTCTTCCAGCCTTTTAGACAACCCAACTTTTCTAGCCTGCCCAGCTATTAAGGAAATCGGGTAAAATTCTGTAAGGACGGCAAAGTTGGAAAATTTTTTGGTTTGAAATTGGATATTCGAATTGGTGGAAGGTAAGTTGTTATGCTGCATCTGGAACTTTAAAAGCTTTGTAATTTTTCCACTGGAAATATAATGAGATGATGTGATGTTGAGAGAGACTATTACAATTAGAAAATTTTTCATAATGATAATTTAATATGATCCCGAAAGACATTGCAAACTTAGGACAAAGTCCTATAATATTGCTTACGAGAGATTTGACCCTCTTTTAAAATCAAACTTAAGTGCTGACCTAGGTCTCAAATATACGAAAAGGAAATGAAAATTTGTTATTGAAAATTTATTGGAGCTTTTGCAAGATTTTTCGCAGCTTGAACAATATTGTTACAACCCGAATTGGACGGCAAGTCTTTATCAGTACTGATTTAGTGAAATTCCAAGTCTTGGATTAGTACTGAATCAGAGCTCTGATCATGCTACCTTTCATACTTGGCACGCCTTAAAACAAGTCTTTAGGCTTGAGTCGAATCTTGGCCAAGACTTGACAAGTCTTGCACAAGTCTTGACTAATACTTGACAAGTCTTCAGCAAGTCTTTGCCAAGATTTGACGAGTCTTGCGTCAAGTACTGAGCACAGTTTTTTATTGTTGGTTTATTTTTGTTTTGCAACGAAAAAAGAAGTCCGTCTCTCACAGCGGCTTGCCTTAGAAACGCTCCAAAGTGAAAAAAAGACAATGCGAGCAATTTTACAAAATTAATGTGATAGAGAATGTAAAAAATTCGGACTTCGCCCAAGGATACCAGCCATGGCCACTTTTTTCTGCCCTTTGAAAAAAGTGTGCATTCGGGGTGAATATACGTGACATTTTAATTTGGTGTTTACTCAAATCACAATTGGCTTGGTCAGACCAATAGCTTTCTCCCAAAATTTTTTAAACCATTTTTTGCTAATTTTGAAATGCATAATTATATAATTTCGTCCTAGTCTTCTAATTTGCTTAACTGCGCAATAATCAAGATCTGTCAAGTCTTTGTAAAGACTTGGCTCAAGACTTGCCAAGTATTAGCCAAGACTTTTCTTAGATTTGACGTGATCAGTACTTCAATTCAAGACTTCTAATTCACTGGACAAGTACTGAGTAAGACTTGAATTTCCTTCCGGGAACATTTTTGAAAATCTCTTTGAGACAACAGTCGGCAATTGGCTATGATAGCTATAATTCTTTTCGACGGAAGATGAGGACACAGAGATAGATTCGCGCTGCCAAGAAACACTCGCACGGCAAAAGAAAACAGCATAAAGCAAATATTAGAACAAAAACTATAAGCGAAGATTAGGGCTTCAACCATTTTTGTGAGTGTTTCTGTTTCCCCGGATTTTGATATAACGAATGTAGCCAAGTGTTTTTCTACTGCATTTTTAACCACCTCCATAGAAGATTTATCCCATTTTTCTCACGCATAGCTATCTAATTATCGTAAAAAAACTTTGTTGGTATAACTCCGTTGCCGGACTATAATGATAAAGTCCCGAATTATCTTCTTATGTTGCTGCTTTTTATATAGAGAATCAGAAATCTCTACTTGAAGTGCATTAGAACTTCTGGCGTTAACGGAAAACAGCTTTGCGGTTCCAGATGTTAAGCCGGAATTTTTATTTTACTCCAGCTCGTAATTTTTTTGAAACACGCATTCCTAGTTTCGTAATTTTTTTTGAAACAGGCAATTAAATAATTTAAGATGCCAAAAATTTAAAGGTGTCAGAGTTTGAATTGTAAAAAACTTTTCATGAGTAGCCGCAAGTTATTCTTCATGATTTTTTGACGTTCTCAAACTCGGCTTTTAGTCAAAAGTTTATAAACAACCCGGGTTGAGACCGAATGGTTAACTTGTAAGAACTTGCAAGTTTCTTGCAAAAGATGGTTAACTTGTAAGAACTTCAAGTGGAATTGTTAACTTGTAAGAACTTGTAAGTCGAATGGTTAACCTGTAATAACTTTCAAGGCGAATGGCTTACTTGTAAGTTTCTTCCAAGTTCGTTCCGGTTGAGAACATCTCTTATTGGTTAATTCAATTTAACGTTCAGTCATTTACCGTGCGCGTGGGGTTTAGTTGATCTGTTCGCATAACAAAAAAAAATTCGACCTAAGTAGGCAAAATGGTTACTTTTTGAATTTTATCAACTCCAGAGAGTTACTTTTGCGATTCCATTAAAAAACAGTAGATCTCAATTAGCTTCTTCACGTTTGATTTTTTAAAATGTTCCCAAAATATTGACTTTGATTAAGTTTTCAAATTCATATGCCAGCTTTTTTTTTTCAAAATAATTTAGTGGCCCTTCAGTTTTATACTTTTTTATAATTTCAACTCACATTTTTCCGGATTCTATTTTTTTCAAACATCCTTTTACATTCATGTCTTGCAACGTTTTATTTGCGGTTTAGTGCGTGCGTGTGTACGTGTGTGTCTGTGTGCGCGTTTGTGTGCGTGGTGCGTGTGTGTATGTGTGTGTATGTGTGTGTGTGTGTGTGTGTGAGTGTGTGTGTGTGTGTGTCTGTGTGCGTGTGTGTGGTGTGTCGTGTGTGTGCAAATGATCAACTTGTTAGTAACTTGTAAGTCGAATGGTTAACTTGTAAGAACTTGTAAGTTGAATGGTTGACATGTAAGAACTTGCAAGTTTTCGGCAGAAAAACTTGCAAGGCGTTGCATCACCTTGTAAGTTTCTTCCAGAAACTTGCGAGTTCCTACAAGTTAACCATTCGGCCTCAACCCGGGTAATTGATAAATTTTGAAGTACCTTGTTTATGCGTTTTACTAGATATTCACTCAAGGTCCACAAGATTATTGTGCAAAAATTTTGCCTAACGGCTTCACCTAATCGAGTTTTCATCCAAGTTCCTACGCCGTAAAATTTGCAAAAGACGTATGTTCCATTGTCGGAAAGTTTTAACCATAAAAATATTCTTTGTTGTATTTATTCAGATCCTTAATTTCAGCCTTTTCATTGCAATGATTTTGCTGCTAACAGAGATATTGATTATTCTTTTTTTAATTTTTAAAGCTTTTTTCATGACTTCGAGCTCATTATATTTTATTCTAATAAAGCGAAAAATTTTAGGATTAATGACTCGAGTTTTTCTCAAGATATCAAAAGGAATTAATTGTACCAAATCGATCGTCTCCAATAACAAGACAATTCACGCGTGACTGTCGGAATAATTGATTATCCTATTTTAAAAATATCTTCTTCACTTAAATAATAGATTAAAAAACTTGTTCACCAATTTTGACTGAGAAAGCGCACTTTTTTGCTTGAATCTCATATTCAACTTGAACCAATTTGCACAAATTTTTGTCAATCGTGTCAATGTTTCCGTCGATAATTGGTTTTTTGAAACGAAGATATACGCAAGTTTAGTTTTTCTCCATGAAAAAGCACCCTCCCCCAACCCCCCCCCCCCCCCCCGCCCCCTAAACATAATTTGTCTAGACACTTAATCAGACACATACTTGTTTCGTATTGCAAGACTGCTGTACAAACAAAGCGTTCCGTACTAGTAACATAAAATATTAAAAGCTTTCAATTTTCTTATAGCATTTTCATTTAATTTTTGTTCCCCCTTTTGATACTCAATTTTCTTTGAAAGCTCTGATTTTCTGCAGTATTTACGTCAAAATGTCAGTCCTACTTTTAACCAAATCTTTCTCGAGCTCCATTTGATCAGAAATTGATTGATCTTTTCATAAATAATTGCAGCGCTTTTAAAAAGAAAGAAACAACTGCCATCTTTACAGATAGCTTCAAACATGCGCTTAGCAGCAATAATAACCGCGTGACAAAAATTATAACAATATATAAAATGTTCGTAGTTATTATTTTTTTATAACTAGTTAAATGATTGATAGAAATCAACTTCATTTCCTGAAAAATTCCCCTTTGTTAAGCGGTCTGCAAAATTGGGAAATTTCTTTGATAAACGGGAAATTATAAATCAAGCTAACCTGAAACCGCGCGGCGTGAAATTTTTGCAAAGGTGGTTTTTCCATATTATAAAATGGTTACTACATCTAAAGCAGAATTGTTGTGATGTTTACGTGTAATTTTAGTCCATTCCCAATTCAGTAATTTTTTGCTGACCGGTTATGTAAAAATGAACTGCTGCAATAAATGTCCGTCGTTGAAACAATTATTTATTGTTATGTAACATGTGAACAGTAGTTATGTAATATCTTACATAATACACAAAAAATTAGCAATTGAAATCAGAGTTAGTTCGTGTTTAGAGTTGCCCCATTCCTGGAAAATTATCAAATCTAGCAGAAATCTTGTTCCGGGATGCATAATTTCCTTTTTTATTGCAAGATTTTTTAATCATTCGAATCCGACTTGCAATGTTTCTTGCAAGATTTATTTCCAGGCTTCAATCTTTTAATTGAAGTTTTTAGGGGATTTAAATCCATCCTTTTTTTCAATTCAATTATGTAAATTTCACGTATATAACAAGATGTTAAATATTTACATGTTAATCCATATCATTGCAATCACGTAAAGTCGTTTGAAAAAATTTGAAGTTAATTCTTGTTTCATGTTTGGCTTTTTATATGTAAAATCCCACAAGATTCTTGCAGTTTTTGATTTATTTTTCGAAATTTTGAAGACATCTCGAAAACTTTCTATAAGGTTTGAACTGAACATGCATGATTCTGACAAGATTTCGAATTCGCGATAGTTTTTGAGAAGGCAAAAATCGGGTTGTATGACACATTTTGTAGTTCTGGTGATGTTGATTATGGATGAAATAGAACAAACTATAATAAAAATTATCTCGAGTTATTGTGAGAAATGATATTCAATACTTAATGCTCTCAAATAAAGTTTCCAGCAAAATTATATTTCTCCTAATAGTCTTTTCAGGCACATTTTACACAATTCTAGCAAACAAAATAAATATCACTAATGCGCTTAAGGAAAACTATGAAATTGTTAACTAGATTTCATAAATCTTTACTAGACCCCAACAAGGAGGCTTGGTAATGTGCGCACATAAGGTTCCGACCCCGCTCATCCAGAATTTTGGCATAATTGTCTACCAAGTGAGGAACAGATAGAAAAACACAAAAATTCAAGTATTTTTCAAAAAAAACTGGTGTATGAACAAAAAGATAGCCTCCAAAGCAAATAACTCAGTAGAGTAAAAAATGATGCTTTAGATTGATGCGATTTGCCGATATTAAGAAAGAGAGCGAAGACAAACGAAAAAATCAAACAACAACAAACATTAATTACATCAAAAAAATTATGTCCGTTTCAAAAAACAAAACTTAATAACAAAGTCAAAATAGCGTCAGATAAAACTGAAATTAAACAAAATAAGTTGTAATTAACCAGAAAAAATGGTTTCACCAGTTCAAAATAAGGCTTGGTAACAATTAGACAAAAAAGAACAGAAACAGAATATGTCTTACGTCTAAAAAAAGAACGTCAAAGCTGACAAAAATCAAAAATTCAATTACTTTTTTTGTGAAAAACCCTTGTGGAAGCCAGTAAAGTAATAACAAATTCTTTAAAAACATTAGATTTCATGACACCAATCTTTTTTGACACCTTCCCTTGAAATGTATTATGTGGCCTCTCAATAATAATCTAGGTAACAATCAGACCAAAAAAGAAAAAGGAAAGATTAAGTAACACTTGTTTTTTTTTCGAAACAAATTTGTTTCCGAAGACATGAAAGCCATTAATTACAAAATGAAAAAAAAATGACCTAAAATGAGAACGTCAAATATGACAAAAATCAAAATTAATTTACTTTGTAAAAAACCTGTGTCGAATCCAGTAAAGTCATAACTAATTCCTTAAAAACATTAGATTTTCTTACATCAATCCCTTTAAAAAACTTCCCCTGACAAAAATAATGTCATCTTTAAACTTTAATTAACGAGAACAGGTAACAAACAGACAATAAGAGGAACAAAATGCGAAGTTAAAGTGTTTTTATTTTTTTCATTTTGAAAAAAAATGTTTTCAAAGTCATGAAAGCCATCAGCTATCTACTATTATCAAAAAATTGGCTCATCTATTTTTTCATAAAAGGCCAATGAAACCGGGTCATTCAACAGGAAATTAAATAGACTAAAAAGACAAAGTACAAACGACAAAATTACAAAAATCGTTTAAATTCTTCGAGAAAATATAGTCGAAGCGGTAAGGAACCACAATCTATTTTTTTAAGGATTTAAATATTATCAATTTTGCGTTATTTTGAACGAGATTAATGTGATATTTGAGCTGCCAATAACGCGATAACTTGACAAAACTAGAAAACATGAAAAATGGGCAAATACCTAAAAATTTTTAAAAAATTGTGAAATCTAGTAGAGTCAAAGCCAGAACACCATAACTTAAAGCGTAAAATTACAATAAAGACCGATTTTGAATTCAGTAAAAAGAAGGAGCACTCTTTGATTGCTGACACCAAGCTACAAAATGAATAAATTAAGAGGAAAATGGAGGCAAAGTTCAATAAGCCATTTTTTTTAAAAAATCAAATATTTTGAAAAGCCAAAACGACCATAAGCTTTCAAGCAATCAACTAGAAGAATTAATTTGGAGCTAATTCGGAAGCCAATATGACTTATAACTATTGAGCTTTGATTTGAGATGTTCTGTTTTTTATTTAATATAAAAAAGATAGAATTTTTTATATAAAAAAAAACCGACTGATGACAATCCCATTTTTTTTTGGATTGTAACGGTCCAAGATTGGTACAAAACTACTCCTCCAAATGTTGATTGTACATCAGGAATATTTAATTTTTGGAATGTCATAGATATAGATATTTTGTTAGTTATAAAATCAAAAAATAAATGCTGAGTTTTTGATAATCAATGAATAAAGTCAGCAAAAACCGGCAAGGTTTTAATTACAGAGCTCACTCAACGGAAATTGAAGTATAATTAGCCCCTTTTTCAGTCTAAAAAGATTGTGCTAGTGGTGTTTGGGTGTGCACTTCCTGCAAATTCAATCAGAGTGGACTAAAGAAACTTATTTCGTGCTGTTTTTGATGATAAAGTCTGAATTTTGTGAAATATCTAGCCGAAATTTGCGACAAAATTTCAATTAAAAGAGCCGACCATATAATTTGTCTTTAAAATAAAATCAACAACATTTATCTGAAAAATTTTAATAATTTTAGCAAAATTGGCGAAGTTTTAGTCAAAAATTCCGGAAAAAGGTGAATAAAATCAACGGAATTCACTCTATTTTCTCGAAAGTTTAAACCTCGATATCTCCCTCTCAAAAACGAAAATAAAAAAAAACATTTTAATTCCATATTCTACGCTGGACAAGCTTTCTAATGATACCAGTCTCAACTCTCTACGATGAATATATCGATCGGCCAAAATTCACGGAATAAAAAAAAACCCATTTGAGTATATTGTTCCTCCCCCCTAAAGAGGGGTCGGAACAAGTATGTGATTGACAAAACCATTGCAGAGACACGAATTCGCGGTTTATTTAGAGTGGACCAACTATTTCTGCCTCAACATCATATTACCTCCCCGCTCCCTCCCACCACAATCGAACTTTGCTGAGTAGGCGAAAGTGAGAATTTTTTCCACTAGTTTGCATATTTCCTCCCAACTCAAGCTTCTTGTTTACGTTCAACGAAAGATTCTTTCTTAGATGAACTTTATATTAAAAAGGTACATAGTCTAATCATGAATCAACAAAAAGTAATGTTTGAGAAATCACTAATTTTTCTCGATAAACCCTACAAGCAAAACAAACTTGAGAATAATTGTATTTAATTTGAGCAAAATAGCCGTCTTATACGCATCTTAACAAGGTCAAGTGCAAACTACTTTCTTTTTGATAGGCTGTCAACATGTTTTTAAAACTTTTTTTTCATTAAAAACAGCGAGAAACGAAATGAAAACAAACATCAGGCTCAATTCCTTTTAGGGTTGCTAAAATTTTGTATATTGTATCAGTTATTGTGCCTTAATTTGTTGTTTTTCTGTTCAAATGTTGAAAATCTTTAACAGAATTGTCTAACAACAGGTTTTGTTTTTAACGTCATGCAGTGGTTCCTTTAGAATCATAGCGCATGTATCAAGGTTAACTTGTAGAGTAGTTAAAACCTATGATCAAATTTTTGCAAGTTTTTTGTCGCTTTATTGTAAAATTATTGTACCTAACGAGATGAAAATTTCAATGTTCAGTGTTGAAAATTGGGCTCAGTCGACACCAACCCTTTCTGCTGTGAGTTATCTGGTTACCCTTATTGTTCATTGTGCAGTTTTGATCTTTAACTGGGACTGACGTTAAAAAAGTTCGGGCAATACAGGTAAATTAATTGACCAATCAGAAACGACCCAGGTTATTATTTGTTTTCTTGTAATTAATCGACACTTAGTTGGCTTCAGGTGTTTGATACCATTTTATAGGTAATAATTGAGATATGATTCCGGTCTTGTTAGCTCGCCTCAAACAGAGCAGAAAAAATAATTTCTGAATCTACAAAGCTCTTTCAAATACGGATCTTAGCGTTGTTTGTCTCTAATTTTTGAACTGTTCCTTTCTTAATTATTCTTAGATGGCTTTTCCGTTACTTGGTAGTTTTTTATCTTTTTTTATCGATGTTCTATTTTTGTCTTTCGCATGCACTGTGCATAAATCTAAATAAAAGTAGAACAACGTTGACAATTTTGTCTATGCCATACTTGATAAATGTTAAACTCAGATGTTGACAGTTTATCTAATTCCATTATCAGTTTTCTGAACGTAAATATTGACGCCCTAGCCGTAGAGACGATAGAACATTTTAAAAAAAAGAAACAGAGAAAATGATGTCATGACTTCGAAATTTTACTTCTTCATTAAAAAAATTTCTATACTGGGCACGTAGTCTCAACATTATAAGTTTTCAGAAGATAAACAGTTGTTTCAGCGAGACAAAACGAATGCTTTTCTTAAAAAATATGTTTCTGT
Organism: Convolutriloba macropyga; assembly: GCF_964194025.1. Lineage (NCBI taxonomy): Eukaryota > Metazoa > Xenacoelomorpha > Acoela > Convolutidae > Convolutriloba > Convolutriloba macropyga. The sequence goes on from NC_134482.1 coordinate 47,680,027, forward strand.
GCCGTTTTGTCCCAATTTTATGCACATTATTGTCATTTCAACTTAAACTTAATGCATTTTTTCATCGATATCTATGACATAAGTGTTGTTTTGGTTTTTACTGGATGATGTAAAAATGATTTTTTCAGTCACACATGACCTGCCTCTCTCGCAATTTTGGTTTTGCTGGCCAAGTTGAAACATAACTCTCAAATTTACGGTTATTTTAGAGCAGAAATAGTTTATTAATTTGACCAAATATTTCAAATCAAGTTATGAAGAAGTCACAGCAGTTAATTATAATACTAAAATCATTTACTTGGTAATTTAGGCCTGGTTTTTAAGTTGTTTTTTTTTCAGACTACACAGAAATTGCGAGCACTCTTGTGACACAGGTTTTTTTTTTCAAAATCTAATAACATATTTCAGATTTTACTCATGAAAGCCACTTTCCAAGGTCGAACTTTTACTGTTTTTGATCAGATAAAATCGAGTTTTGATCACCAGCGACCTAACATATATTTAAATCGAGGAAATGTTTTTGTAATAATTCAGAGACATTTAACACGTAATATATTAGCTTATATAAGGCAAGTCTTCCAATCAATTTTTTTTGAATTAATTAAGCAGTTATACGTTCTCATATGCCTGGGAAAATACACCTAGACATAATTTGGGCTGAAATTATGAATATTGATATCGTCCTCAGACGCCTAGGTTTATAATTTGGAAGTATTATTCATAAAAAGAAACTTTTTCTATCATCATTTGTTGTCTCATAACCTTTTTGTCATTTCCACGAGTTGTATAACTAGAACAATTCTATATCTATCGTAAAACGACAACTGAAAACACATTTTTGTTCCGACCCCACTTGTGGGGGAAGGAACTATATACTCAAATCGTTTTTTTGTTCAGTCAATTTTGACCGATCGATATATTCATCGCAGAGAAACGTGAGTGGTATCATTGTAAAGCAGTTTCACCGTAGGAAAAAGCTGTTTCAAAATTAAAAAGATTTTTTTTATTTTCGCATTTTTCAAGGAGTTATCGAGGATTGAAGTTTTGCGTGAACACGGGATATTTGTTCACTTTTAGTGTGATTTTTCTTCAAATTAAGATATTTTCTATAAAAATAGTTATTCAAACTTAAATTTCCTGCCAAAAAAAATGAACAAACATTGTGTTCCTAAAAGACTAAAGGCCTTAAAAAAGACTAGTTCTGGTCTCATAGGGAGGTTCAATATCAAAAAAATTCGAATTCTATTTGAGAGCTATTTTTTTATAAAACTTTTCTACTTTTTTTGCTTTTTTAAGTCACCTAGAGAAATATCACTTTTCATATCGAAGTTCTGTTAATGACAAACCTCCTTTACAGTCAAATGAAGCCCAGTTAACAAAAAAATCGTTTTCATGGAATTGGTCATGTTTTTTTGGCTTCGACTCAGAGTTTTCTTAAGTTAAAAAGAAACTTTGAATCTCTTTTTGAGGTTTACTAATTTTTGGAGTCTTTTGGCATGGACTCATTGACTAACATTTCAATAAACTCCGTAATGAGATTTAAAAGAACATATCTAGTGCTTTGAGAGGACAGCTAATAGCTGTTAAGACTTAAAAAACAATTTTTTGAAAATTTTTTTTGAACATTAACCAATCGTAAACTTATTATCCTGAACTGTAAGTCAGTCTCTGCGATGAGAACACCCTCTTCCGTCAAATTGTAACCAAATTTGTTCTGGGTACCAGTTATATCTTCTAATTTTTAGTTATATGACTTCAATGACAAAAAATTTTTATTCTTCACTTTTGAAATCTTATCTTATTGTCCTAAAATTTACAGCTACTATTGGCTTAAGAAAACATTCAGTGGATCAAATATAAAACATTCAGAGAAAAACCTGTGATTTAAATGACTTCGACTTTTTCTTCGCGCACTTTTTTTACTGAATTTTTGGTTTTTGCCTGTTTTTGTTGTTGTTGTTGTTGTTGTTGTTGTTGTTGTTGTTGTTGTTGTTGTTGTTGTTGTTGTTGTTGTTGTTGTTGTTGTTGTTGTTGTTGTTGTTGTTTTCATAGTCATAAGACTTGTTGTGATGTCATATTGATCACCTATGCATGACAAACATCACTATACTCCCATAGGGGCATATTTGAGGGTATTTATGGACTTCCGTCGAAATCTAGTGAATTTGATGGCTGTTAAGAATGTAAAGATAATTTTTTGAAAAATTTCTTGAACTCTAACCAATTCTAAAGCCTTCGTGAACTGTTAGTCAGTCTCAGTTTTGACAGAACCCATTTGCTTTCTCTTGCAACCAAAACTAATCTCGTTAGCGGTTTTATCTTCTAACGTTTGGTTTAAGGAATTCAGTGACTAAAGAATTCAAAATTTTTTTTAAAAGATGTTGATTTTTCCGTATTATTGTTTACTTTTGAACTCTTATCATATTATCCAAATATTATACACATTATCCAAAAATTATTCTAATCCCCTTGGCTTAATGAAGACATTCTGTGGATCACAGATAAAGTTTTCGGAGGAAGGCTAATGGATTAAATGGCTTCAATATTTTCTTCTCGCACTTTTCTACTGAATTTAAGCTTTCACCTGTTTTTGTTGTTGTTTTGATAGTCTTAAGATTTATTGTGATGTCTTATTGATTATCTATTCATAAAAAACGTTTTTTCCCACATCGTGTTATTTTTGAGCGTAGTTATTGAACTCCGTTGAAAGCTTTTGTGTTTAAATGTTATTAGGACTTTAAATATAGTTTTTCGAAGTTTTTTTGAACATTAACCAACCCTACACTTTTTTTTCGTGAATTGACAGTCCAACTTATTACTTAAAAGATCTTTTTTTAGTTCTAGTCCAGCCCAAAAATAATCTGTTCAGCGGTTTCATTTTCTACCTATTAGTTTTAAAACTTCAATGCCACTAGTTTTCATATATTTTTTTAAATTTTCGGGTATTTTTTCTTGTTTTTGGATCCTCTTGAAATCTTATCACATTATCCTATTACAGACAGTTCTCATTGTTTTCTGGAAGACTTTCAACGGATCATAGATATAGTTTTCAGCGAGGAACTTTTGATTAAAAATTCTCCGAAACTTTCTTCTGGCACTTTTCTGCTGATTTTTATAGTTTTTACCTGTCTCTGTTGTTGTTTTCATTGTCATTAACTTGTTGTAAGGTCTTATTGATAAAAAATGAATGACAAACAAACTTTTTGTCCCAGGGAGGCATAATTTCTCGTGTTTAGTGGATTCCGTTGAAAGCTTATGAATTTAATGGCGTTGATACTACGAGTTTTCTCAAAAATTTCGTGGCTCTAATGTATTTGTTCATATTTGATTTTTTGAAACTATATTGATAAAAAAGACGAATCCCATTTGTGTTAAAAAATTATTTGAACATATAAAAGTTTTTAGTTTAATGTTCATATTTTAATGCCGTCGACACTTTTCTCGCTCAATTTTTTTCTTGAAATAGCTGTTTTTGCCTGTTTTTGTTTCTTAGGTATTTAGCCGTAAATTACTGACAAGTCTTTTAAGCTTGTAATTGAGGATTGAATGAATGATGTTACCCGAAGCGGTCAGTTTGTAGCCTTTAGTCTTAAGGTTTATTTACACATTTTCAAATATTTTTCAAACTTCCGTTTTTGTTATACCTTTCGTCAAATTGTAACTTAGAGAGGTCACATCCAATTTCCTGTAATTCGAGAAAAAACAAATCTACTGATTTTATTTGTCACCGATGCTTTGTTTGTTGGACAATATGCGTTTTTGTAAGCGCTTATTGAGTGCTCATTTTTTTCGTTTCTTTTTCTCTTCTTTCAGAACAATCGCGTAGTAACAGAGCCCAAAGGTTTTCAAATGTTGCCCAAATCAACTCATTTAATCTCTCAGTATAATTCCGCCGACTGACATAATAGAAAGAAGAATTCAAGTTAAAATACCAAATATTCAGATAATAACTAATGATTTTAATTGTAGCAATAGTTTGTGTTTCGCTAATCGTTTGCAATTTTTTAAGTTTTTCTCTAGTTCGTTTTCATGGCTTAGTCTACCCAAAGACCGTTCGTTTTGGTTTTGTAATAACTTTTGGGAATGATTTTTAAGACTTTTGAAATTTCTTGGTTTAAAAAATGTTGATTGATTTTTGATTTTCGCCTCATTGATCGTTGTTTTTGATCACTTGCTACATAGTCTCATTAAGAAAACTTTCCATCCACAGTTAGGAAAAAGTTAATTCGAGTAGCTAAGGTTTTATCTGACTGCATTTCGACGTCGTTACTATGTGCTTTTAAATTTAGATTTTCAATTTTTTCCGTGAATTTTTTGTTTTTGCTAATTTTGTTGTTTTTTTTGTCTCCTAGTCTGTTTAATGTCAGATGTCATTGGCGCTGTAATGAGGCATGGCATTATATAGTTCAATTAGTAGATAGGTTGTGTAACAATTGTTTGAAACTCAAACATCTATTTTTGTAATCTCTTCATTTGGTTGACAGTTAAGTCAAAAATGTAGATGAGCTCGGGTCGGAACATCATGTGCGAACGCACATTAAAGGGCCGCCTTGTTTGTAAATTTTCATTCAATAATTCATGCTTGAAATCTAAATTTGTTCTAACAAAACAGAGCAGCTTCTTTTGTTCAGTTTTGATTAAATTTATTCATTGAAGGTTTTATCGATCACGGAAAAACCTTCGCGAATAAATAAAACTGTCTAAACAACAACAGAATTTTCCTGTGTGTTTTCAAACCACTTTAAAATTTCAGAGACAAAAATCCTTGTAACTACACGAAATTTGAATTTATTCAAGGACTAACTTCAGAATTTTTTCAGTCAAATTTCCTTAGGAATTGATAATTCAGTATTATTTATAATGTCTGCTGGTTTAGGTTTACGTTTTTCCTTTGCCAAGGCGCCGAAACGTCAACAATTAATAATTAATCTTTTTCTTTAAACTTAAGCTAGAGAGCTATAGAAGCTGCTGGTTTGCCAAAAAATGTCCAAGAATTATCGCAGTAAGTTGAAATATTTATTAATGGCTTCTGGAATTACAAATATCCTTGGAATATTTGATGGAAATAAATATTTTTCTCGATTTTCATTCTTGTTTTAGCTACAAAGGGCCAAGTTTTACGATATAAAAAACTCGCACAATAAAATCTCGAAAGTTTCTATGAAATGTTTCTTGGTAAGTTTCTCGATGTGATGGTATGACCTTTTAATTGGTTTTTCTGGAAAAAAGTCAGGCAAAACTTCTAATTCTTAATTGAGTGGAAAATTTTCTAAGTGTCTCTGATTTTGAGTTTTCGATCATTACTGATTAAATCATTCACTTTTTGATTCCAACAATGCTGAGCGAATATTTGAAAACATTTTTTGATCACAATTGTTTAAATTTTCAGTGTGTACATATTACCTCTGTTGGTATACTAGAGATATGAACTAAAAAATATGTCTCGCATCATAAAAACAAGATCTGTCAATCATCTCAGCAATCAATTACAAGTCAGTCTGCATATAAATCGAACTCATTCTGTATACCTGTTTTTTTTTCAAATTCAAAAATTGATTTTTAATTTCAAAAATAATTGGTTCCAAATTGATTTTTCCTACTTTTTTTCATTGGTATTCGCCATATTTTTAATTTTTTGATCCAAATTCGAACTCCGATGTTTTTAATTTCTGTGAAGTTTCCGTTAAAAAAGCAAAAAATAATAATTTAATCTTCAAAATTAGTCTATCCAAACGCTAATAAACGAAACTATATCCATATGCTCGATTTTTAATTAAGAGAATTGTATTCGAACAATTGTTCAATAAAAATATAAGCGATTTTTTCGCAAGTTCAAAAAGATTATCTAGCGATTATTTCACCGATTAGTTCAGGTTGGTTCGAATAGAAAGAATTCACCAACAAAACGAGCCATTTCTAATCCTAGCTCGATTGTTCCTTTGAATTGGCCGGTCTGTACCAGACAAACTTTATGGTTATTATCCAGATATGCGTGAAACATTTGGCGGCGAATCCTACCGCCTACATTGTGTTGGTTTAATATGTCTGGTTGTTTTTTTGGACCTTTCGTGTTGTTTATTTTTGATTTTGAGGGCATGACCAGCGAAAATTTCTATTTTTACACATGAATGGATACAATTAAATTTAATGGCTAATATTATATCATAATAGAAGTTGCATACTAGCTTTTGAGAGCTGTGAAAGCGAGGATAATTCGAAGATTATAAAAGTTTCAAATATTTTTTAAAATTCTTAAGTCTTGTCAAATTTTGAACCAAAGATTATCCGAGGATTGGCTAATCTTGAGAATAGATTTTTAATATTTTTTTGTTTTTAAACAAAGACAGAAGAAAACAATTTACATAGACACGCCTTCGGTTTTGCAAAATTTTGGTGTATAATTGAATAATATGTCAATAACAAACTCCTGCAAATCTCATGACTCAAGAATTTTCAATTTTTTGGTCCAAATTTGATAGGACCTAGAAAATCTTTTAAGATTTGACACGAACAAGCGTTATTTTGACGTGAATGTCCATTAGAAGTACTGATAAAGTCTTAAACTTGTTTATTTTCTCCAACATATGGCAAATATTGTTGAAGTTATATAAAAAAACTTTGCTTTCAGTTTTGTATAATCAAAATTATTCGGTGATTTTATTTCACAGTTCTGAGTTTAGTTTTCTTTCGGTTTTGCGCAGTTTTAGAAATCTTCGAGTTTTTGAGGCTTCTCCAACTTGAACTCAAAACTAACATTTTCCAACGAGCAATTGAAAAAGCGAAAAGTGCGCAGAATATGTGTCAAAATGATTGAAAATCACGTTGAAAACGAACGTTTTGGATTGCGCTGAAACTTATGCTTGTCTTGAGATTCAAATAGGAGTAAATAACAACGAGAACCCGAAAAAGTGACAAGATATGTGAAGACTATTTTTTCAAAACTCAGAGTTTGGTACCACAAATTACAGGCTCTAGATATGAAAACCTGTGATGTCGGCCATATAGATTTAGAAGGTTTAGAGGACTGAGACAAAATTCAATATTCCTTCAGGAATGGTATTTATTTTTTTGGTAATTATTGATATTAATATAGTTACCTTCTGACAAAATTTACGAAAACAATATTGGTTGTCAGGAACCTCAGATACCTCAAAATTAGCTCAAAAGTTCTTTTTACTAATCCTAAGTTGACCGTTATGTTTATTGATCAAATATTTTCCCCAGAAGACTACTTGAACAAAAAAAAGTACAACAATCACCATAAACTCTTAAAATTGCTCTCTAAGCCCGAAATGAGTAACGGGAAAACGTCACTTTTTGTTCTCTTTTTTATTATTAAGTCAATCTAATGACACCAGCAGCGTGTAATGTTTTAAAATAATGTTTATCTTTACTTTTTACAATCCATTCAGGCGAAGTTTTTATTTAATCAATGCCCTTTAATTTTTTCTCAGAATAATTTTTGTTTCAGCTTTAAATTGCTCAAATCGATTTTATCTAATTGTTTGTTTTACTGATTGTGTTATTACAGTTAGTGTTTTTAATTAGCTGCCTTAGACAAAAATTTGTACAATGAAAATTAGTAGCGTACAAATGCAAGAAGCAATGTAATTTTTAGGGCTGTTAAATCGTCTGTTCAATCCTCTGGTCAATTTTAAATACTAATATAATGAAATCAGTTTCGTCACGGAGCTATAACCGTAGATTTAAATTGCACATTGATATACTTGGAAATATTTGTTCCGACCCCTCTTGAGGGGGGAGGAACTATATACTCAAATGGTTTTTTTTAATCAGTCAATTTTCGCCGATCGTTATATTCATCGTAGAGAGTTGAGATTGGTATCATTAGAAAGTTCGTCTAGCGTAGAAAATGGAATTAAAAAGATTTTTTTATTTTTTGTTTTCTACAGGGAGTTATCGAGGTTTAAACTTCTGAGAAAAGTAGAGTGAATTCACGTGGTTTTTCCGAATTTTCACATTTTCCGAAATTTTTGACTAATTTATCGTCAATTTTGCTAAAAATTGGTAAAACATTCAAGAAGAGTGTCGTCGATTTCATTTTTAAAACAAGCTTTGTTGATTATTCTGATTTAATTTTGTTTGTCAAAAACTTTGGATAAAAATTTCAAAATTCAGCCTTTTTCATCAAAAACAGCACGAAATAAGCTACTTTAGTCCATTTTGATTAAATTTGCCGACAGTATACCCCCAAACAACATAATAAAATCTTTGTAGACTCAAAAGGGGGCTATTCCTACTTCAACTTCCAATGAGAGAGCTCTGTAATTAAAACTTGCCGTTTTTTGCTAGCTTTACTCGTTGATTTTCAAAAATGCAGAATTTATTTTTGAGTTTTCAACTAACAAATAATCTATATCTACATTTATCTATCTATCTACATCTATTTCAACAATTGAAAGTCAACTGTTCCTAATGGACAATAAGCATTAGCAGGGCTAGTTTTTGGCCAATCTTGGTCTGTTACAGTCCAAAATGAATTCGGATTGTAATCAGTCGGTCTTTTTTAAGAAGACCTTTTTTTAATAAAGAACAGAACATATTAAATTAAAGCTCAGGAGCGATAGGTCCAATTGGCATTCTAAGCAGCTACAAGCTAATGCATTTAGTTTTTTACTTAAAAATTTATGATCGTTTCGGCTTTTAAAAATAATTGATTCTTACAGAAATAATGGCTTAATGAACTTTTCCTCTATTTTATTATTAATTTGGTCAACTTTTAGCTTAGTGTCAGCAAATAAAGAATGTTTCTTCATTCTACTGAATTAAAATTTATTATTGATTAAGGTATTAAGCCTGAAGTTATTTTTTTCTGGCTTTGATACTACTAGATATCAGATTTTTTTGTTTTTAGATATTTGCGTTTTCTAGTCACATTTTTTCACGTTTTCTAGTCACATTATCACATTATTGACAGATCCCATATCACATTATTAGCGTTCAAAAAAAAGCACAATTGAATATATTAAAATCCTGAAAGGTATAGGTTATCGTTTTAACGGCCTCGACACTTCTTTCTTGAAGAAATTAATTGAATTTTTTAATTTTGTCTTTAGCTGTCATTTTTACTTTGTCTCTTTGGTCGTTTGAAACTTCCTATATAGTGATAGGTTTCACTGGATTGTCATGAAAGAATAGATGAGCCAAAATTCTGATAATAATAGATAGCTGATGGCTTTCATGACTTTGAAAACAATCGTTTTCCAAAACTTAAAAAAAAACTTTTTATTTTCGCAAATATGATCTTTTTATTTTTCTTTTTTTACCTAATCTCCTTTAATTACAGGTCAGCTTTGACAAATTGGGTGTCAAAAAAGGTGTCAAAAGGGATTGATGTCCCAAAATCTGTTTTTTAAGCATTTATTTGACGTGACCGTCACAACACTTGAATGTCCCATTTGACGTACTGATATAGTCTTAAACTTGTTTACTTTCTCTTATGTATGGCAAAGATTACTGATGTTATTTAAGGAAACTTTGTTTTCAATATTGTATAATAAAAATGAATCGGTAATTATATTTCACAGTTCTGGGTTTAGATTTCTCTTGGTTATGCGCAGCTTTAGAAATCTTTGAGTTTTTGAGGCTTCTCCAACTTGAACTCAAAACTAACATTTTCCAACGAGCAATTGGAAAAGCGAAAAGTGCGCAGAATATGTGTAAAAATGATTGAAAATCACGCTGAAAACGAACGTTTTAGATTGCGCTGAAACTTATGCTTGTTTTGAGATTCAAGTAGGAGTAAATAACAACGAGAACCCGAAAAAATGACAAGATATGTGAAGACTATTTTTTCAAAACTCAGATTTTGGTACCACAAATTACAGGCTCTAGATATGAAATCCTGTGATGTCTGCCATATAGATTTAGAAGGTTTAGAGGACTGAGACAAAATTCAATATTCCTTCAGGAAAGGTATTTATTTTTTGGTAATTATTGATATTAATATAGTTTCCTTCTGACAAAATTTACGAAAACAATATTAGTTGTCAGGAACCTCAGATACCTCAAAATTAGCTCAAAAGTTCTTTTTACTAATCCTAAGTTGACCGTTATGTTTATTGATCAAATATTTTCCCCAGAAGACTACTTGAATAAAAAAAAGTACAACAATCACCATAAACTCTTACTCTAATGTATGGCAAATATTACTGATGTTATTTAAGGAAACTTTGTTTTCAATATTGTATAATCAAAATGAATCGGTAATTATATTTCACAGTTCTGGGTTTAGATTTCTCTTGGTTATGCGCAGCTTTAGAAATCTTTGAGTTTTTGAGGCTTCTCCAACTTGAACTCAAAACTAACATTTTCCAACGAGCAATTGGAAAAGCGAAAAGTGCGCAGAACATGTGTAAAAATGATTGAAAATCACGCTGAAAACGAACGTTTTAGATTGCGCTGAAACTTATGCTTGTCTTGAGATTCAATTAGGAGTAAATAACAATGAGAACCCGAAAAAATGACAAGATATGTGAAGAATATTTTTTCAAAACTCAGATTTTGGTACCACAAATTACAGGCTCTAGATATGAAAACCTGTGATGTCGGCCATATAGATTTAGAAGGTTTAGAGGACTGAGACAAAATTCAATATTCCTTCAGGAATGGTATTTATTTTTTGGTAATTATTGATATTAATATAGTTACCTTCTGACAAAATTTACGAAAACAATATTAGTTGTCAGGAACCTCAGATACCTCAAAATTAGCTCAAAAGTTCTTTTTACTAATCCTAAGTTGACCGTTATGTTTATTGATCAAATATTTTCCCCAGAAGACTACTTGAATAAAAAAAAGTACAACAATCACCATAAACTCTTAATCTAATGTATGGCAAAGATTACTGATGTTATTTAAGGAAACTTTGTTTTCAATATTGTATAATCAAAATGAATCGGTAATTATATTTCACAGTTCTGGGTTTAGATTTCTCTTGGTTATGCGCAGCTTTAGAAATCTTTGAGTTTTTGAGGCTTCTCCAACTTGAACTCAAAACTAACATTTTCCAACGAGCAATTGGAAAAGCGAAAAGTGCGCAGAATATGTGTAAAAATGATTGAAAATCACGCTGAAAACGAACGTTTTAGATTGCGCTGAAACTTATGCTTGTTTTGAGATTCAAGTAGGAGTAAATAACAACGAGAACCCGAAAAAATGACAAGATATGTGAAGACTATTTTTTCAAAACTCAGATTTTGGTACCACAAATTACAGGCTCTAGATATGAAAACCTGTGATGTCGGCCATATAAATTCAGAAGGTTTAGAGGACTGAGACAAAATTCAATATTCCTTCAGGAATGGTATTTATTTTTTGGTAATTATTGATATTAATATAGTTACCTTCTGACAAAATTTACGAAAACAATATTAGTTGTCAGGAACCTCAGATACCTCAAAATTAGCTCAAAAGTTCTTTTTACTAATCCTAAGTTGACCGTTATGTTTATTGATCAAATATTTTCCCCAGAAGACTACTTGAATAAAAAAAAGTACAACAATCACGATAAACTCTTAAAATTGCTCTCTAAGCCCGAAATGAGTAACGGGAAAACGTCACTTTTTGTTCTCTTTTTTATTATAAGTCAATCTAATGACACCAGCAGCGTGTAATGTTTTAAGATAATGTTTATCTTTACTTTTTACAATCCACTCAGGCGAAGTTTTTATTTAATCAATGCCCTTTAATTTTTTCTCAGAATAATTTTTGTTTCAGCATTAAATTGCTCAAATCGATTTTATCTAATTGTTTGTTTATTGTGTTATTACAGTTAGTTTTTTTAATTAGCTGCCTTAGACAAAAATTTGTACAGCGAAAATCAGTAGCGTACAAATGCAAGAAGCAATGTTATATTTTAGGGCTGCAAATCGTTTGTTCAATCCTCTGGTCAGTTTGAAATAATAATATAATGAAATTAGTTTCTTCACGGAGCTATAACTGTAGATTTAAATTGCACATTGATATACTTGTAAATTTTTATTTTTTTAACATTAAAATGAGAAATTAGTTTCGCTTTTATGTTAAGTTTCTTTAAATTAATCTCTGAAAAAACTTGGAGATCTGTACAAAATAATAACCAAAAAAGTTTGGAAGATATGAAAATTTATTTGATAGTTTTTTGTCAACATTCTATATATCGATTGTATAATTTCACTTGTAACTCTTGGGCATTTCGCGGACACCTTATTTTACACTTAAAGTATTGGTTTTGTCTAATCGTTTCTTTTTTAAAATTTTTTTTCCTGTGACACGACACAAACTCAAAGATATATATATATATCTATTCGACTTTGCTCATGAAGTCATCAAATTTTTAACTTCAATTATCAATACACTTCTTTGTAGTCATCAATAAGCGTCATGTTTTTCTGCAGAAAGTTTTTGGGTGAATTGCATTAGTGTAGAACTTTATGATTGCTAAATGCAAGGGCTATCCAAATTTTTCGATTTCTTTTAGAAATGGCTGTATATTTTTGTTTCATCTACAATAATTTGCAATTATTCGAAAATCTTTTTTAATTCTTAAACAAATTAAAATTAATAATCTGGAATATCACTTAAACTATAATTGAATAAAATCGTTCTTTTTGGCACGTGGTCAAATTTCGGCTGTATCTAAGAAATATTTCTTTCTTTTTTTTGCATATGTATTAGAATACTATTTTGTCAGTCTAATCATTTGAATCTTTCTTTTAAAAATCATTCGGACAAAACCTCTGAAATCATAAAGCTGTCAAAAATATAATTTCAAAAGCCTTAAAATTATTATAGGTCATTAGCTCTGTTCAATATACCGACAATTTAAAATAACACATCTTAAATAAACCGTTTACTTCCAAAAAATTCGGCTAATTTGTTTTCAGTTCAGCGAACTAATTTTGATTCATGCCGCAATCATCACCTGTCTTTTAACCTTATGCGACTTATTTTACACAGCGGACAGTGAAGCAGCAAACAAGAATAAACAAAAATAAACAAAAATAAACAAAAAGTGGGAGTAGTGCTCTTGTAAGACTCGGCTTTGATGTGGAAAAAGCGTCCTCATAACATCAAAGGTCTTAAATTGTTAAGCATCAGAGGTTCAATAACGCTTTTTTGTTTTCTAACAAAGACGGAAATAAAAGATAATTTTGTTTCTGTTTTTTGGAGCCGTGGAGAGCTAGAGCTATTAATTACAATCTGGAAGAATAATGTTCGATTTAAGGGTCAAAAAAGACTAAGAATTATTGTTGATTAGGATAAAATCAGGATGAATATTGCGCTTTAATTGGAAGAGATATTTGCTGCAATAGCATATTTTAATGCGTGTGTCAGAGGTAGGTCTGTGGAGGTGAGGGGGGTTTGTGTGTGCTGTGTCGTAGAGTTGGGATGAATATATTTTTTTGATAATTTTTTTCTTGATAATATTTGTATTTAAAAAAACAGATAATTTTTTTCCAGAACTCAAAAGTGGTTTTCCTTGAAAGTATGAAGTTATACTTTCAAGAAAAATCACTTTTGTGTTCAAGAAAACGATTATCTGTTTATTTTTTGTAAACAAATAATACCAATAAAAAACATCAAAAAATATCTTCATCCCAAGTCCACAGCACACAAAATTTCGTTTTTTTCCTGTCTTTGATTTTCGATTGCAACCTCAGGTTTTTTAACCACAGTGACTTTTCATAAGCAAGTTGTAATAGCTAAACAATAACACCTTTACCATTGAAAAACCTTTCATCTTTTGCAAGTACGAACCAATAAGTTACCGGAATTTTTGAATTAATTATGGTTTCACTGAAACTCAGTTATATACTTGGTTGAATTAGCTATGCAGTATTTATAAGGCACTTAAGTCACACGTGCACAAAATTAATCAACCAATTCCGTTTTTAAAAAAAAGTAGTTGATTAAACAGCATAATCCACCGGATTGAATATTTTACTTATGCACGTTTTTCGCTAGAAAGATGTTATTCTTTATTTGCAAAACACTAATTATTTCTTTACAAAAACAAGTAAACCAAACAATTTTTTTGTTTTTCCGAAATAGCATTGGCAACATCCGACTCTTACGCAATTTTTTCCTTTGAAAAGTGTTGCAAAACAGCGACAGAAATTAAATCGCCAAGAGGCAGTTTTAAAAAATTGATTTTTCAGCAACAATTGGCAAAATTTCTCCAATTTGCTTTTGATGTTTTATTTACTGTCATGTACGTCATTAATAAGTGAAAAAATTAGCGTAAAGTTGCGATGTATGTCATTACTAATTTAAAAATTCCAGCGTAAAAAACGAAAATGAGTTTTGCTAACAATTTTTAAAGCTTTTGTCGAAGTTATGTGTTTCTAAGTGACGTGCTTCTCAGTGTTAAGCATGTCTGTTAAAATAATAATGCAATTACCATTTTAATAGTTTTGCGGATCCTTGTATAAATCACAATAATGTTCGAAAGCACTAATTCGCAAATTAATTAAACCGTTTCATAACATTTTGTCTTCGGAAAGTGAATTAAAGGTAAAAAAACGAACAGTTTTCGAGAAATATTTACCATTATTTAGAATATCGGAGATACATTGATATCGTAAGAATAATTTCAGTTTTCTGGTAAACTGTTTCATATTCCAATTTTTAAATAGTCTACTAACATTGAGTTTTAGTAACCGTGAAAAGAGCAAATATTGTCCGACTTTGAACATAGTGAAAGACAAAAGGTAAAATTAGCTATCCCTATACAGATGAAAATTTCAATAACGAAATTAATTTTTTTGCTTTATTTTGGACTTTTAATTTGTAAGTCAAGTTAGTAAACTTTTTTTGAAATGTGCTTTTACAACACGAAACGACGCTTAGACCATGAATTTCGCAACTGCCTGACATGATTAGTTTTCCCATATCCTGTTTCTGCAACGTAACTAATTTTGGGCATAACCTGTTTCTGCAACATAACTATTTTTTTTAATTTCCCAAAATTGAAGCAACGCCTTAAAAAATTAGATTCAGTTCAAAAAGTTTGGATTTGAAGTCTAACTCCAGGGTATACATTTCTTGCCAATAATGGAAATATTACGAAAATTTTTTATTAGCCTACTTGGTATGAATTCAGGAGGCATATATCATTAGAAAATGATCGAGATCTCAAAATAATTTTTAGATAATTTAATTCATTATTTACCGCCCACCTGGAGTTAATAGGTCTTTTCATAAATTCCAGTTCTTGACTAAGGTTACTCTGAGCTGGATCAGTAGTCCAGCTGATCAATCTGTGAAGTAGCAGTAGAAATTGTGAAAGATAGAAACCTCTCTCGATCCGACATTTATATGGTGGCGTCTACTAAAAAAGAACCCCAAAATTAATGCTGCAAAAGTTTATGAAAAAAAATCATTTTTGAGTCGACTTAAGTTTTCAATTTTGAAATAAAACACAAGAGAATAAAGGTCTCATGAGATCACTGCAAAATTGATTGGATTTTTTAAAAAATCTTCTGCAACTATGACTGTTTTTCGATTTATAGTAATTGTGAAATCTGGTTAAATCAATGCAGTTGGCTGCCTCTATCTCTCGATTTCTTCCGATGCCTTTTCCGGTCTTTCAGGGCAGTTGTCAAAAAAGTTTGTCGAAAAATGCATCCTAACTGTCTTTATCCGTTGAAGTTTTCTTGCAGGACGCTGCCTATAAATGTGTGTTTGCTGATATTTTATGTGGACGTTACTGCACAACTGATATTCATGCATGGAGCGAAAACAAACATGGGTTGACATAAATTTAGTCATAGAACTCTCATAATATGCAGTATTAGTTTATAAACAAAAAAGGTTGCAAAATATATAGATAGACTACAAATTGTTATAAATTAATGTTTACGTAATTAAAAGAATTCTTCATTTAAAGATTTTATATGATAACGTGTTCTCTTCGACGAAAAACATGTTCCCCAAGAATATGATGACACACAAGAAAACGTGATATTAAACGAAAAAAAATGTACGATTCTCTAATCTCTTAGTTTGGGTGTTACCTTTTTTCAAGTAGATCACCTGAAATTTAAGGTGCTCAGTATCTAATTTCTCATGTAAAATCTTAAAAAAAACGCTTTTGTCTCTATACAAAAAATATGATTTGAGAATTCAGATACTGAACACAATATAGTTCCCGCGAGTTGACAAGAAAAATTACATGATAACTCACTCATGTAAGTTGCATGAAAAGTCGAGGTTCTAACCCGAGAGAGTTCTGTAATTTCACTTTAAAAAATTCAGGTAATCTGCAATTTTCTCGTGGGTCATTTTCCAGAAAAATTTTGTGAGTCAGCACATGACTTCCTTTGTAATATCACTCGAGAAGTCATCTATGGGTAAAACAAAATTTTGACTTTTCTTTACGAAAAAAAAACACACGATCCACGAACATTTTATAAGATCACGCAAGGTCTTGCTCCACTGTGATTAAATATCTGTTTCACAAATTAATTAGACCAGTTGTCGTTTATTTACTCATTACACTAGGAAAGTTGCCTGATTTGAAATTACAGAAGAAATTTTCGTGTGTCTTATCAACACAAGAGAAAAATATGCGTGATATTTTGCGGAAAAGTGTCATACGCAACGTGTTGTCGGTCTCTTGGCTTCCAAGGGAGATTTATCGAGCTTCTTAAATCTCAAGTGCATATATTTTTTGCTCAAAGTTTAACACCTACGATAAAAATGAGGTGATTTTTGAAGAAAGAAATTCAAAAACTCATAAACAAAAAACACACTCTCACACGCACAATCGTGCACACACTAAGCTTAACATGATTGAACCGAACGTATGAGGTTGTCTTGTGAAATCACGGAGGGAAAAGAGAAAATCTTTAGTGACCAAATGAGCAATTTCAGTTCGAACCAAAATTATCGTTAAAAAATTGTTATGATTTTCCTTCTGTCCATTTTTTCAGATTGAGAGATGTGTCGTGCTGTTATTGTAAATTAATTAATTGGTAAATTTTGACAAAACCAAAACTCCTCACAACAGTTTCTGCTGTTAAGTGGTCCAATATTTTGACGAAGAAGCGTCGACAATAATTTCTGCAGTACATTGTTCCTATAAAAAAACTGTTATCAATTCTGCGATTATGGATTTGAAGCGCTGTGTTGATGAAATTGTTTTGTTAATCAGCGACAATTTCTGTTGACTTTTTGTGATCATTGTTTGAGGTCTGTTCCAAAGCAACCTGTAGGACTCAAAAAAAGCCTGAAAATTCGAAAATGACAGTAGGTCTATTGTCCACTTCAAAAAAAAATCATCATCATTGGTGAAAAACCAAAATTTAGATTGTACATTTCAGAGAGCAGAGAGTTTCATTTTGGAATTCAAAATGAAACAATTTTCGGAGTTAAGTATTGTTCTTAACTCTCATATCGTAGATTGAAATCGATCTCAATCCTTCTGAGATAATTTGTTGGTTTTTTTGGCTGAAATGGCTTATGGCTGAAAATTTTAAGATTCAAAACATTTGTCTGAAGGTTAATTTAGTGTTCAATGTTGTTCTTCTATACTGTTTCATGATTCATTAACCATAATCAGAAAAAGACCATAATTTGCAGGCCTCTGTTTTAATTGTTTCTCAGTTCACTGATTTGGTCCAAAGGTTTTGAAACCAGACAGAAAACCTTAGTTCTTAATTTAGAAACCTTAAGTGTTCAGCACAATTGCTAAATGTTCATAGGAAGCACAAACGTCATCTTGAAGCACAAGAAAAGTTTTAGATTGAACATCCCCAACTGGTTGTTGATGTCTTGGTTCCTAAGTGAGATCTAATGAGCTTCTTAAATCTCAGGGAATATATTTTTGCGTATAGTTTGCAACCTCAGAAAAAATTTTGACTGTTTTTGAAGAAAAGACCTAAAGAAAAATTTCTGGCAAGGATTGAAGCAAGTAAAAAAGGAAAACAAAACAGGAAAAATCACACAGCACAATAAAGACGGTTCTTAAAAAGAGCACAGGAAAAGAACTAAGAAATAGAAAAAAAACAAAGGTTTGTTTATGCTTCAGAATCTGACAAATAAAAGTAGGTGAAAATTATTTGCTACTCTAGAACCCTTATCAACGACAAATACAGAGACATAAAAATACTTTCATAAACAAAATACACACTCACACGTGCACAATAACATACACAGAAGTTGACATGACTGAAACGTAATGTATGAGGTTTTCTTAGGAAATCACAGAGAGAAATGTGAAAATTTTGGTGACTACATGAGCAAATTTAGAGCGAACACAAGTTTACCGTTGAGAGAAGTATTTTTATTTTACTTGATAGGCTTTGAAAAAACGCCCAAGAATGGTTGTTGCTGTTAAGTTGTGCAATAATTTTTTTAAGAAGCGTCAACAGCAATTTCTGCTGTACTTTCTTGCGATAAAAATCAGTTATCAGTTCTGCGGAAGTGAAGTATTGTATGCGTGAAGTTTTTTTGTTAATCAGCAACGTTCTAATGATTTTCTGAGTTCTTCGTTTGAGGTTTATCTCGCAGCGTCTTGTACGACTCTTGCAGCGGAGTTGAGTTTTACATGGTGCAAGATAAGTTGATTTGCTTAACTATCGTTAAATTTCGTAAATAACAGTGTATCCATGGTCAGTTTTGAAGCAATTTCATCAGGATTGTTGCAAGAATTCAAAATTTATACGTGTTAGAAAGCAGAGTTTCAAAGTAGAAATTCAGAAGAAATTCAGAGTTACGTAAAATTTGTTATATTCGTCAAAATTGCTCATATCCTAGATCAAACTTGTTCTCTCGATCTTTCTCATATAATTTGTGGGTTTTTCTACCGCAACATAACTGAAAAAATACAAGTTTCCAGCGTTTGTTTCAAGGTTAATTCAGTGTTAATTGTTTTTTTTTAATTCCGTTTCGGAACTTTTCCAATAATCATAAACAGAAGAAGTTCAGACATTTTCAGGATGTTTTTTCACTGTTTTTAAGTTCTCCTATGTGGTCAAAATGCCCTTGAAACCAAACAAAAAACACTAACTCCGAAGTGTGAAACCTTAAGTGTTCAGCACAAATGTTTATCTGCTATTTTTGGTTGAAACAAAATTCTAGAAAATCAGCAATAAACATGTTTTATTTTAGTTTTTATTATGTCTCGTTTGCGAATAAAACAAATTATTATTTCGCTTGAAAATTTTGCGGACTAATGCACTTTTACACCCTGATTGACAACCAGGGTCGGTATACATAAAATTAGACGCTCTAAGAGAGTCTAAGTGTTTTGATTTTCTTTCCGCATTATGGGCGAAAAAAGCTGAGAGGAGGTTGAAATGATTGCGGGTTTTTTTGGGGGAAGAGAAGGGGGGTTGATGGGGGTACTTTAGTCTCATTATAGGGCCAATATACGCGAGGGTAGTACAAAGGGAGGTTTTTGGGCAGTTGAGGTGGAGCAGGTAGAGGTGATGGTGGTGGTAGGGGGGGGGGTTTGGTTGGGGGTAGTTTTTGTTCACAAAATGGGGTACAAGATGAGTGGTGAATGAGAGAGAGAGATTGGAAAGAGTGAATAAAGAGGAAAAGTGGCCTAGGGCGCAAGCCGCTATCTGAGGAAGGGATATTACCCATTTGAATGCTGGGGGCAACAGACAAGCAGGAAATGGGCAGAATCGAATGCTCATTTTGACGATTTATATTTCAAACTAAACTTTCCACAACCCACATACGCCGTAGCAAACCCTTGCTATTTAAACTAAAAAAAAAACGGCTCAAATTGTCAATTTTTCCGAGCAAAACTGCAAACCAATTTTTGAAAACCTACATTTTAGCTCTAGTTTACAAACCCTCAATATTTGAACAAAAAATTTGCCCAAACTTTTTGGTTTTCTTTGGAGAACTACAAGCTAACATTTGGAAACCCGAATCAGTAACCCTCGTTTAGAAACGGTCGGTTTATAAACAGCGGTAATAATCTTCGTTTTTAAAACCCCAGCCGATAAAAGCAAAAAAAATTATCTAAAGAAACTTTGTTCGTCAATTATCGTCTTTAAATGAAGTCATTGAGTTTACGAGAAGTTTTCAACTTCAAATTCAGTCAAATCTTAACGCAATTCTAAACACGGGTGAACCGAATTTTTTATAATTATTGACCACCTTAATCGCACTTTCGAAGACTTATAACTGAACTATAAAACTAATAATTGTTAAATTTCGCTTTAGCTTGTAGAATTTCAAAAAATGTAGAATTTCAAAAAAATTTAAACTTAAAATTAAAACCTTGAATTGACTATTTCAATCCTTATTGAAAGTAAACAGCAAGCGTTTGTATTTTTTACTGAAAGGCAAGACAGAATGTGAAAAGAAACGTAAAGGTAATCAGCACGCTGTATGACGTCATTTAAAATAAAAATGGTTTGAACAAAAAACAAATAATCGCAAAACGAGTTGAACTTTTTCCTATGGCTAATTCACAACACCAATTTTTTAATCATGTAGGAGAAATTTCCATTTAAGGGGTAGGAAAAGCAAACAAAAAGATCTTTTGCTTTTCAAACAAATGGCATATTTGCTATAAAAGTGATTGTCTGCTAAAAATAAACAAAATAGACACTCTTTCAAATGAGACTAATGACCTCATTAAAGCACGAAACACATTATGTAAAGTTGTCGAGTAAATAAATAAATAAAATGTTTACAACTGACGCGTGTCTAAGATAAGTAAAAGGGGGGGGGGTATGGGGTGTGGGTGTTGAAAACAATTTTATAATTCTTCATCTTATACAAACAACAAAAATGAATTCATGTTTTCATGCGAATTTTTCTGCGCATAACGTGCTGGGGGAACAAACAGAAAAAATCTGCAATTTGTTCTGGTTAGGAAATAAGGGCTAAAAACAAGGGTTTAAGGTAAAAAAAATTGGCCAATTTAACTTTCGGCTTAACATCTAACATATCCAAGTAACACTATTAAGATTTTTATCAGATCAAATCTGATCTTTATTAGTACACTTAGAACTGAGAGATAAAAAGCATTTTCAGTCCTTTGCTGCTCCGCGGGTATATTTTTGCCATTTTCCTTTATTCACGTGCAGGGTTCTGAAATCAGCGTGAAAAAACCAAGGAAAATGACCTGAGAAAAAGGGAAAAATAATTCCATGGTTGTCATTTTACTGAGATGATCTATCGTGAACAGTTGAAAAGTAGAGAAATTTTTTCATGTTGTTCAGTTTAAACGGAAGTCACAGCATTTTGTTCAAACATTTTAACAGGAAATTAAATATTCATTAAAATGTCCGGGAAATGAGGGAACAAACATTTGAACTTGGGAAAAATTGTTATTGTTCTTACTCAGGCTAAATAATTCAGCTTTCCTATTACATGAACGAATGTGTTATTTTTCATTAGACTAATGAATGCGATTAGGAAGAATTGAACGTTTCAATTCCACATTTAGAAGTTGTAAACAAATTTGTTTATGACATAAAAACAATAAACAAAAAAGGAAAATGTGACTATTTTATATATACGTTAAATAAACACAAAGAAAGCGATTAGTTAATTCTTATTCAATTTGAATTTTAATTCAATCTCACTAAAATTTCACTCTGCTATCTTTTGTTTGACTCTACTGAATTCCCCTTTTCAAACAATAAGTTTGATTGGATTAATTAACTTTTTATATTGTTTTTTTTGGGTCATTTGTAGGACTTTTAGGGTTTTGAATTTGTATAAGATTAAACACTGATTAAAACACCTATATTTAAAATTAGGGAACTCAACGGTGCTTTGTTTATCGGAATGCTAACAAAACATACTGTAGTTTTATTGGTACTCTGATGACTTTACGGTCGACTTAGAGTGTTGAAAAGAACATTTCTTTTGAAAAAATAGTTCAACAAAAGTAAAAAGAGCACAGAAGTATTTCTTTCAAGTTTAGCATAACTTGAATGTTTTTCAAAAATTGAAAGTTTTTTATCGGCAAATCAAGCTACATTTTTTAAAAATATTAAATCAGCCAACATTGAAGGATTCTCTCTATATAAAAAGATTCGCATTGTTTAATCCCTCTTTAGATATTTGCACCTGGTCCATAGTTTTTTCTTCTCTTTTCTTCTATCTTCCAATTAATTGTATATGGCAATTAATTAAATCATCTTAGTTCAATTTTTCTTGGCCCCGGCTTTGCCCGGATGTAGCGGCTTCTCGACATATCGGTAGTAACGTGAACATCTGTCAAATGCCCAGTTCGTTTCAACGGTTGAAAATCTGTCCCGATATTCTGTGTTTGCAGTTCGTTTTTGTAGTATATCCGCCATAACCTTACCGTTGCATTACAATTTTATTTTGCGACTATTCGCTAATCATAGGTTTTTTCAATATCTAACTGTAAGGGAATACTGCATATCACACAATGCGGAATCTCTGTATGTATACCAATTCAATCTGATAGTCAAACACATCGAAGACAAAGATATATTTCTAAGGTTGATTTTCGCTCCTTGTACTCACGAGTTGAAATACCAGAAGCTGAGTGTTAACAGTTGAATTGCAGCAGGAGGAGTTCGTAGATACAGCAGACAGTATCAAAAATTTTAGCGATCAAGAATAATTTTCAATACAAGACCCAGTTGGAATTTACTACCCAACACTAGCTTCAAACATTAAATTTTGCAATCATATACACGTTTGGGGTTAAAAAATCATCGCTGTCCACAAGTCGCTCCGATTTTTGAGCATACTAGAGTCAAATCTTTGCAAGCCAAACCCGACAGGTTTTTGTTGAAAATCAAGTTTTTGGTGAAGTTTTTGGTGAAATGCAAGCAAGATATTGCAGGTTGCTGTTTTCATTGATATCAGCTCTGGGTCACTTTTAAATTAAAACAGGTCTATTTGCGGAAACAATACAATTTGCATGTTCGGGTGGGCAATATTTTAGTGCGATCTCTGTAGTTTCGTCAATCTACCTAACTTAACTCGAATTTTAAATATTGGTTCAGGTTGGTTCTTCCTGTTTTTCCATTTCAGGACCATTAAATTTACATGCAGTTTCAATGCCTGCTGTTGTATATAAAACATTTAGTCATCAGGTATAGCCATTCATAATTTTTCTGTGTTCGGGAACGTTTATCGCGAAAAAGACACCATGTTTTTTTGATAAACATCGATCAAATGGTGCAGTATTCACATCAAATTGTTCAATTAAATTCAAACTGTCTAAAAAGACACTAAATAAATCGCTGATGAAATGGAAATTGTTAGAGGTACTCTAACTAGTGTTTCATTTGGCCAATTAGTTCGCACAAAAAACCGATTTTGATCTTGCGACAATTTTTCTAGGTTAGGGTTCCCAAATTCTATTTTTTTAAATTTGGAGTCCACATTGCAACGTATGTTTGCCGTGGCTTGCAGACGATTAAGGTGTCAAAACTGTGAACAGATGAATTTTCACCGATAACAGAAATTGTTCCCGGAGTTGAGCATTTCAGCGCTGAGCTAGCATAATTTAATTCAAAAACCCAAATTCTTTGTATATAAACCCGGGTCGACACTAATCATACTACGATCATATACGATACCATACAAATCAGAGACTATATCTTAGTACGATCTTAATAAGGTTTCCATTTTTCATATATGACTTTGTATGATTTTTAAGAAATCATAAATGATCTTCGTATTAAAACCATGAAACCATAAGCAATAACATTCGCTGAAACATCGAACAAGCATATATGTGTTTCTATGAGTACTAAGAAACCATATATGGTTTTAGTGTGATTTTTAAGAAAGCGTATATGATCTTATTATGATTTTTAAGAAATATGATGAATATGTCCAGGTTTTTTCGTGATTCCTCTTACTATCTCGAACTGCAAGAAAAACTGACCGCGCTTTAAGCGAGTGTTCATTTGCAGCCCAAGAAAAAAATACAGAGGCTCTGATAGCTAAAAAGACACAAACAGGTTCCGGATAAGCCAGAACTTAAAAAAATTAAAATGTAGCACCATATTAACAAAATGTAGCACCAAAATATATAAAGGCAAGGAAGACATACAACTTAATGGGAAAATCCTTATAAGCGCACAGGGATAGGGGGTACCTAAGAAAAAACCAATTTTTTTCCTATTTGAAAAATCATTTTTTGACAGAATTTTAAAAAAGAACAAAAAAATTGCAGCCATGAACTACAAATCGAACAACAATTTTACTGGATGTAAGAGTTATACTGCATAGGATTTTTTTGAGCATAAGTTAATTTTTCTTATGATCTTAGTATGAATGTCAAGATTTCATACAAGTCATATATGACTTTGTATGGTTACTAAGAGTTATATATGACTTTGTACGATTGTTAAGAAACAATTATGATGAGCAACACGGGGAGCTTACTCTTAGTTTCAATATGCGCAAATTATCCTCATTATGATAATATTGACTTCATTGGCCTTGAACAGTCATGATCATATGTACTCCAAGAAGATCATAAGTCAAAATTGATTCTGAGTCATATATGATCATAATGTCATACTTTTATAGTGTTCAACTCGTAAAGACTATAATTTATATTGTATATTCATATTGTATATTCAATAAACAGTTTTTTTCACACTGAAACTATCTTGTCAATAATTACAACAAAGGAACCGGAAGTTCAATCGCATATAAAACAAACCCTCTAAGCGAGAGCTATGCTGAACATATTGTTTTTCATGTAGCGATTATTACTCGAAAGTCAAGACCGATTAGCCAGCCAGAGTCAGTTAGTACATACAGGCCATCTAAAAATATTAGTATCTTTAGACTGATTAAGTGTTGAGTGCTGAGCCACCAACATCCAGGTTCCTCGACTTCTTGGCTCGTAAAAAGACCATACCTGGTCGTAAGGTGCGGTAAAAATAAAACCAGGGCCGAGCCCTCAAAAAAAGTTTCGCGCAACTTTAAGCACGATTCCGGATCGTGTATTTATAGTCATTATCTATACCTCTTCCTGTTAGACCCTAAGTCTTGATTTAACTCGAAGTGATCTGAGATAGTGAGTCTGGAAAAAAAGACGTCCTTAAGACTTTTTAATTGCACAAGAGGCTCTATTTTGTCTCTGACAAAAACCAAAGCAGTCTAAACAGGAAAATCTTAGCTTAGACGCTTTCTTGTTACTCAGCTTCCTTCTTTACAAGGATGCTTTGTTGAAAAATTAGACCAAAATGGACCGAATTGAACTATCAAAAAAATGGGGGATATTTCTTGCCGTGAATATGATTAAACAAATTGCCGCTTTAATCATTATAATTGACACGGCTTCAAATCAGTAGGTTTTGTTCTTTTTTCTCAGTTTAAACAAGCTTCAGTTTCAGAAAGAGTTAAAACATCAGAAGCTGTCAGTTTCAATAGCGGGTTATATACTTCGAAAATCACAATTAGAAGGTTTTCTATTTATAATAGTAGTGTAAATTTAACTACCGTAATAGGACAATATGCGTATAAAGGTATATATGTCATGTTGTCGTAATTATAACATTTGTACATATTTCAGAAAAACTGTCAATTTTAAAAAGGAAACCAATTTAATTCCCTAACGTCAGCCAATGAATGAAACATTCATTTATTTATTAGCTTTACTTAATTGGTAACAAAGCAAAAATCCTTTTTCTTTCTCGCCCTTTAGCCATTTTTCGCGTACTTGAACTATAAGGGGGGAACTAATGTGAACTACAACTTTTCCATAGTTTGCAAGGAAATTTTTAAAAAAACAATGAATTTTGAAAAGCTATATACATAACACCTACTTCCTAAATATCCCGTAACATTATCCTTATAATATAAGCAATAAAGGATTTGAATTCTTTTTAAATATCACATCAATTAGCTGAAAGGAAGGGGGGAAAAGAAAGGGATTTTGTACAGCTTTCGACCCAAAATTTGCGTAAATTGGAGCGTATGAATAGATCAATAATTGCATAAATACTCTAAATTTAGAGACATAAAAAAGAGTTAGGCTTTTTTAATGTCCTTAACGTTTTTTCAAAAAAATATGTGGGATCTGAGACTAGATATATTATCGGATAATACCATAGTTCAAACGGATCTATTAAAATAAGAAAAGATAGTTTTCGACCCAAAAATTTTTTTCACAAAAAATAACGGCAAGACATACAATTTCTCAAAATTCCAGGAAAATTTATGATTAAAATGTTTCCCAAAATTTTATTTTGATAACTGAAGGCACTGTTTGGTATTCCTCTCGGAGTGATCTGCTAGTCGTTGAAAGGAGAACACATCGACATTTTTTTTTGGGATACCTGAAACAAAAAGTTATTTAGATCGAGTACATTCGAAAGCAAAAGCCTTCGTCGTAATCTATTGTTGGTAACACCTGGAATAGAAATTTTTACTTTAAGGGAACCAAAATTGATCAACCAAAATTGACCCTAAATGATCAACTAAAGGAGATATATATATATATATATATATATATATATATATATATATATATAACAAGAAACCTTTTAAAAAAATGAACAGCTATATTGTAACCATTTTTTTTAAAATAAAAAACCTATATATTTCCCTTAAGTAGATATTATGGCTAGCGGTATGTTGGCAATTTTAAAAACTATTTAAAGCATTTATGGGAGGGTATACTAAATTTGTCGCGGGTGACGCTCATTTGAATTTTAATACAACTGTTCCAACTGTACCCAACTCCAAGTGTATATCAGTTCTGGTCAATTGTAAATGCATATATTAATAGTATATTATATTATATAATATAATATAATATAATAGTATACATATATATATATATATAATATTATATATAATATATAATATATATTTATATATATATATATATATATATATATATATATATATATTATATATTATATATAATATAATATAATAGTATATATTATAAAAGCATATATTAATGGCTCATAAGACAGCCGTTCAACAGTCATGATGGCGCAGAAATGAGAACAGGTTCTAGGTAGCTGCTGAGCGTGGGTTCGAACCGAACCGCCTACGAAACTTTATATTTGCACTTTGCCCAGTCTATTGTAAAATCAGACGGAACGCAATTCTGACAAGTCCAAAAAGTGACATAAAACTGTTTATGACTTAGTAATGATGAGGAATTGCATTTATTCCTACCCAGTACTGAAACGCATGTGGAATTCATTACGGGCAATTATTTTTGATATGTTAACAGGTTTATATATAAGGTCTTATAATCTGGGATATTTTTTGTGCTTGGCTAAAACTTGGATCAGAGTTTGGTTCAATGAAAATTGTTGTTACTTTGCATTTCACATTGGCATGAATTAAAACATTGCCATTGATCGATGAATCAGATCAGAAAAACAGAAACTTTAGTTTATTTTTTTCAGTCTTTAAGTTTTGGAGATAATCTTTTTCCAGTTAGCGTTTTTGTGTGTCTCAGATATTGGCAGTTTCATCCTTTATTTACTTTATTCTTAATGCTGCGCTTAATTTTTCTCAGTTAAGTCTTAAGCAATTGATAGATGGATATACAAATGTATATCTTAATGCATTTGTTGCAATTTTTGCAGTTTTTTTCTTCTTCACTTTTTGCGTTTTGTGTTTTTGAGTTGTTCTTTAGAACTAAGGGAACTCTATCAAAAATCTAGTTTCTTTTAACAGAACTTAAAATGTAAAATACGGCATAGGTGAAAGGGCCATATAAATGATAAAGAGATAAAGATAAGCAGCGGCAAAGAATATTATGTCTTTGGTCAATACATTAAAATTTTACGGACTAATCAGCTTTGCTCGGTTTTTCAATGACTTCATATTTGGATTTCGGCGAAAAATTTGAACACAAGGGTGCTCTCTAAATAATTTAGTAATTTTCATAACGATGACTAGTTTTTCTGATTAGTTTTCATAATTTCGAAAGTTGCATAAACTTTAAATTCATCGTTTATCCATTTTTTGCAAACCACGCAAGAAGAAAAGCATCAGAAATTTTTTGCTGTTGGTATAATAGTTAACTACCGAAACCTTTGTTAGAACATTTTATTCAATTTTTAATCAAAGTTTTTCATGATTTTCAGATATTTTTGCGCTGAGCATTTTCTATCTGAAAATATATGTTTTCATCTTTTTTGTATCCAACTCTAGTGACGGTTTCGTGCATAAGAAAAATGTTCATTATTGCCAACCGTAGTTCATTTTTAGTGAATAATTGTGGTTATTTGTTCAGCAAAGCTTTTATACTCAAGTCAACATTTGACTGAGAGCGCCAAATTTTTGTTGAAAATGCACTGAAATGCACTGAATGCGCTAAAGTTTAAATTAATTGACTCAAAAAATAATGCATATCAATGCATAATCAGTAGAAATAATTGGAGTTTATTAGGTTTATTAGGGTCTATAATTTTAGGGTTCTTCACTGATTTCTGAAGCTCAAATTGTTTAATTCAATTTTATATTAACAAGAGATTTTTTTTTCAAAATTGCAGTGAGAGTGCTGAAATTATGTGAGAAATGCGCTGAATATTGGTCCCATTTCAGCGCTCTTTAAGGCATTTCGTACAAATGGCTGGGTTAATATAAAATCAATTTAAAGGAGAATATTTGGAGGAATAAATGACGCCGTGAAATAAGTCATTGCAAAGACACAATAGAGGCGGATCGAGACTCGGTCATCTCGGGAACTTTTTGAAAAAAATGAACCTTTTGACGAATCGGGGAATTTCAGAGCACTTCTAACAAATTTTCAATGCTTTACTGTGCATTAGTATTTAAGGTTACTCGCTAAAAGTTCAGCGCATTTTAGCGTGTTTCTTTCATAATCATCACAAATAGGTCAACCCAGTTAGGGGAAATTTTTGCAACCAGGAGAATGTTGCAATGATGCCTGACATTGCCCAGGCTGAGGTCCCTGATGGTGGCAAATATTTCCAGAGACGATCGGGGCTAAAAACGCCTATCCATAACATCTTTCCGTTTGGGACGATCTGGGCATGCATGCTTCCGTCTGGGTAGCCTGGGTACGTCTGGGTAGTATGTTACTCCCAACCTGCGTAGACTTTCATAAATAGAGGTTATAGGAACGCCTACTTGTTTGAAAACACTGCTCAAAAATAATGGCGGATCGCATCAATTATTGTCCTTATTTTTGACTTTGAATTTTTACCTTTATAATAGACAAAGCTGCATAAACAGCCTGACGCGCCCATAACGTGTCATCGGTTGACAGTTAACACAAAAGAGGGAATCTTTTGTGTTTATTGTTGACACAAATATGACAGAGTTTGAAAAGAACAATAAACATTGAAATAGAGATGAACCCAGAATCAATTCACTTTTTATAGAATTTGATATTAGGACAAAAAGAAAAGGAAAAAAATTATTTTAGGTTACGATTGTGTTGTTTAGGTTTTTACTGGGAACACGCACTGACAGTTTTTTCAGGTGATGTTAACCAAAAATTGCTGTTCATTGTTTAAATTAAAACTGTCAAATCGTCATATAATCAGAGTTTTATAATAACAAGCCAGTATTAGTTGTCACTCAAAATTTCAAACTAGCTAACAAATTAAATTAAGTTTGAAAACACTAAAATTTAAATTTGAAAGAATATTTTAACAAGTAGGCTCGTTAATGTGCGTTCGCACATGATGTTCCGACCCGAGTTCATCTACTTTTTTGACTTAATTGGCAGCCAAATGAAGAGATAACAAACAGATGTTTGAAATAACAAAATCGTTACAAAACCTAACTGATTATTGAATTACATAATGCCATGCCCTATTACAATACTCACGAATTCTGCCATTGAAAATACTACGAGAAAAAAAACAAACAACAAAATGAGCAAAAACAAATGTTTCGAGGCAAAAACTCAATATCTAAACTTAAAAGCACTTAGTAACAATGTCAAAATGCAATCAGATAAAACCTTAAATGCACAAATTAACTATTTCCTAAGTATACAGTAGATGAAAACTTTCCATAATAAGACTAGGTAACAAGTCGGCAAAGAGAAGAAATAATGAGGCAAAATTCAAAAATCGATCAACATATTTTAAAACAAATAATTTCAAAAGTCTTAAAAATCATTAGCTTATAGCGAAATAATTCTGGGCAAAAATAGTAAAAGTCATTATGAAAGCAATGGTATCTCTCTTTGGTTGGTTTAAGCCATGGAAACGTTCTAAAGATACAGAAAAATTCAAAAAAAAATACAAACATTTTGCGAAAGCACAAATTATTGAAGTCATTAAAATCATTAGCTATTATCTGATTAATATGTATTTTTATTTCACTATTTATTTATAATATTTCAGCTAAAATTAGACTGAAAAAAAACTTCGGTTGGGCCACATATGAAAATCATTCAGATCTGTTATTACGCGACTGTGCTAAAGGAAGAGAAAAGGAAACAAATACTTCACTCACACAACTTTTTTTATAAAAACGCATATTGTCCTACAAACAAAGCATCAGTTACTTCACAAAACCAATAAACATGTTAATTTTTAAAACACAAGTAATCGTAAGGGATCTCTTGATGATGAGAATAAATTACAAGTTGACGAAAAGAACAAAAACTAAAAAAAAACTGAAAAATTTTCGAAAAAGTATAATATCAAGAACTTTATGACTATTCGCTATAAATTGACTGCTTCGAGTAACAGCGTTCCTTCAATGTTTAATTACTAGCGTATGAGTTAGTTCAGCCTTTTCGGCTACATAAAGAATAAAAAACAGGCGAAAACAGCAAATTAAAAAAAATGAGCGAGAAAAGTGTCGAGTGAAAAGAAATTAAATATCTGAAAGTTTCAATTAAAAATTTTCCAATTTTAAATAATTCTTTAACAGCAACGGGATTCTTCTTTTTTAGCAATATGATTTCAAAAAAAAACAACAAGTACGGACAAATACATTAAAACCAGGAAATTTTTGAAAAATCCCGTTGTATCAACGCCATTAAAATCAAAAGATTTCAACTGAAGCTATTAAATACAATAAACTATGCTTTGATGGGGCAACAACAATTTTGTTATCTAAATGTCATCAAAAAGACACTACAACAAATCACTGATTGTGAAAACAAGAATAAATACAGTCAAAATCCAAAAATTCAGCAGAAAAGTGCGAGAGGAAAGTGTCGGGGCCTTTTAAACCATAAGCTTTTCTGTGAAAACCTTATCTAAGATCCATTGGCCGTCTTCTCTAACCCAATGGGAGCAATCATTTTTAAGATATGCATAGCTTATCAAAAAGACATCCCAATAAGTCTTATGACTATGAAAACAACAATATATACATAGGCAAAAACCAAAAAATCAGTAGAAAAGTTCGAGTGTCGAAGCCCATTGAACCATACGTTTTTCTCTGAAAACTTTATCTCTGATCCAATGAACGTCTTTTGTAAGCCTTTTGGAGCTATCAATATTAATATAATGTAATAAGAATTCAGAAGGAACCACTAATACAAAAACATCCAAAAATTTGGAAAAATTTTTGTGAAATCTTGTGGCCTTGGAAGCAAATGACCAATTGTTGGATAATAATGCTAACCAGATTAATTTTGGTTGCATTAGGAACGAAGGGGGTACTGTAATTACCGAGACTGACTTACAAATTAGGAAGATAAGTTTATGATTGGTTAAAGTTGAAAAAAAATTCCGAAAATTTGTTTTCAAAGTCTTAACAGCCCTTAGTTGTCCATTTAAAGCACTAGATAGGTTCACTTAAAGCGCTGTACGAAACCTATTGCACTTTTAGTCAATGAATCTATGCCATAGGACTCCAAAAGTTTTGTAAAACCTAAAAAGGAAAGTCAAAGTTTCAATTAAAATTACGAAAACTTAGAGTCAAAGCAAAAAAAAACATGAGCAATTCCTTGAAAATGAATTTTTTATCATTGGGCATCGTTTGACTGTGAATGACTTTTGTCATTACCTAAACCTCGATATGAAAAGTGACTAGTCTCAGAGTGACTAAAAACAAAAAAGAGAGGAGAAGTTTTCTAAAAAAACAGCACTTGAATTGAATTCAAATTTTTTTTGATAGTAAACTTCGTTATCAGACCAGAACTAGCCTTTTTTATCGTCTTTCGTTTATTAGTAACACACAATTGTTGCATATTGTTGCCTGAAATATAATTTTGAATTAATATTTTTAAATAGAAAAGATCTAAATTTACACTAAAATTACATGGAAATATCCCGTGTTCACACAAAATTTTAAACCTCGATAACTCCTCGAAAATTACGAAATTCAAAAAAATCTTTTTTAATTTCGAATTCTACGCTGGACGAGCTTTTTAATGATACCACTAACATTTCCATACGATGAATATATCGATCGGCCAAAATTGACTGAATAAAAAAACCCATTTGATTATATATTTCCTCCCCCCACAAGTGGGGTCGGAACAAAAAATATAGTCACATTTTCCTTTTCTAGAGCGGGCAAAAAATGAGTAAATTTGGTAGTTTTCAGCATCTAAATTTTCCCAGTGGGTATAATTATCACCCGAACGATTGATTGATAGCGTCAAGAAAAAAGCGCAGCTGAAATTTATCGATACAAGAGTATATTTCGAGTGTCAAACACTGCGGATCAAAAATAGATTATTTTACATATTCTAATCTGTTTGAAGTATTAAAAACGCTCTTATTCTTTTCATTTAATCTTATCAAGAGTTCAATTTGGTTCAATTTTTGGTTAAAAATATACATTTCTGCTGTACATAAAGTGTAAACCTTTAGGCTATTATGTCGATGAACCAATTCTTACGCAAAGATGAAATGAAAATGATGAAAGCTTTTCATTCATACGCGCGCGCTCTGCAAAGTGCAAAAATGCTGTGAACAATTTCACTCAAATAAATAAGCCAGTATTTGTTCACAATTTATACCATCTTTTTGTAGCAGTTAATCTATATATGGTGATATACCTGTAAACTTATAAACTGATAACATTTATAAATAACTGAGAATTTTCAGGTGGTACCAAGGCCATTATTATAATCAATTTTCTGCATTTTTAAAACCATGCTCTATATTTCTAAATTCGATGCAATTTTTTCATTTAACGCTTTTTTCTTTTATTTGGTTTTTTTTGTCGCAGAAAAAAAAATCAAATGTATTCACAGCGAATAACTCAAAACATATGCAATACCCGGTTGCCCTGAGTTAAACA
This sequence comes from Convolutriloba macropyga, assembly GCF_964194025.1. Taxonomy (NCBI): domain Eukaryota; kingdom Metazoa; phylum Xenacoelomorpha; order Acoela; family Convolutidae; genus Convolutriloba; species Convolutriloba macropyga. Next base: position 47,713,171 of record NC_134482.1, read on the forward strand.
AAACGCTGCGAACTTTTTAATGGAGATATGTAAAATGGGTTTTCACTTGATGAGAACTGGCTGACTTCGATTAGTTGTAGATAGAAAAAAACACAACGTTTTAGACAATCCGAACAAAGAGGACCAAATTTGTTGAAACGATTATATAGAGAAACTTGTGTTATAGTTTTTTCACAGCTGGTACTTCAATTGCAGACTTTTGTAGGTCAGAAAATAAAGTATTGTTGATCACAGTATGATGCTAGTATTATAGTATTGACGCTAGAATCACAGTATTAGCTTTTCATCAACATTCGATGTAATTTTCCACAGGTTCAAGATTATGCGCGCCAAGCTCAGTACACGTTTCTCAATTTTTCCCCTCTGCTTGGCAAGGATCTCAACAAACTTTTTGGTCTCACTATAAGGTCAACAGCAACCTGGTTTTTTATCAGCAAATTGAAAAAAAAAACCGTAAAAACAATACCATTTAGCAAAATAAAAACGTTAGTTTTTATCATTGAATTAGCTTCGTTGAGCTGCATTAGTTCATAAATGAAAAAAATGGTATCTGGTCTGTTTCCTTGCTGTTATTTTATGAAAATATTGCGCATCAAATGTAGAAATCTCATTTGAACTTTTTTTTAACAAACTACTGTGTCACTGCTTAAATGATATACAAAATTTAAACGCTGCGTACACGTTCACTTCTTTTATATTGTCCAACAATGCTATCACAACCGTCAACAGCAGTTAAACAGCAAGAAAACAGTTAGGAATTCTTTTTATGAACAGTTCGAAGTGGAGTTATATTGGTTTTTGATTTCTTGTTATTTGGCTCGATGTTACTGAAGCAATATGTTTAAATGAACGCCACACGTGAAAACAAGGAGAGAAATCTAGAGTACCCTTCTGTTCATGCTTCTTCAAGAAGTTGTACAATGTTTTCACTGAGCGATTAGATTTGTTTTGTTCACAGGCAGTTCGGATTTTTGAAGCTGCTTTTACTTCAACAACCCAAAAGCCCAAAACGGCTCTTCACATTTATAATGATGGTTAATTTTTTGGTTGGAAGAATTTTGCTACTGCTTTGAAGGTGTATTGTTGTAACTGTATTACATAAAACTTTGAGCTTTTTTACTGTCTTTGCCATTTAAGAAGCTTTTATGTTCTTTATCCTGTTTTATCTCAGTTAATTTTTATGCTTGCAGTTTTGTTTTGGTTGGCTTTGTTTTCTTTTGGCTTCATTGAAAATTATTATTAGCTGTTTTTGAAAAACAATAAAGTTAAGGCTGTCTCAATTAAGTTTGTCTAATATCGACTATTCCGTCTGTTTTTATGCATTTCCAATTTTTTTTCCATTAAACTTACTAATTTAATTGCGATTTTTTTGTGTTTTAATAGCCTTTTTACCAATAGTTTGCAATTGAATGGTTGATAATGGTCTGTTGATAGTAAAAAGCGGTTTTCCTGCTTTTAAACAATTTTTTGTTTCTATTGCCCTTTGATTTTCATTTTTATTTGCTGACGTGAGTCACTTGGGTCAAAACTAAGAGATAACTGAAATTATTTTAAAAACAATTGTTAGATCGTTTTTTCGAAAGTCCAATTTGTGGAGATTTTTCACCGAAGACAATCAGATTTATTTTTTTTTTTAATTTTTTGTGCGCATTTTTTTTCAAATTAAAGAGTATGATGAAGCTGTTAAAAATGATTCGTTTGATTAAAAATGAAAGAAAGTCTGAAAGTGTTTGTTTTCGTCGTTTATTATGTTAATTGAACTTAAAAAGAAGGATTCGGAGGGCTCGAGATGTCTCTAGTTACTTGCCGGAAATTTGTATTTGAATTCAAAATCCTGCATGAAACTTGCAAGATTTCAAATTCAAAAGGTGTTTACGAAAAAAAAATTCAGTTAGTTTCAGTTCTGCTCATCAAAAAGTCAGGTAATAGTTGTTTCATTTGGATTTCCGTTAGTTTCAGCTACCAAAAATACACAAATGAATATTCCAGAATTCAAAAACTTGCAAGATTCTTGCAAGATTTTGAATCAGGTCTAATTTTTTTTATTGAATTCGATTTTGAAATTTGTTTAATAAACGAAAATTTGCTTCAAAGATGTTTTCAAAAACATTTGTACCCTGATTTATCTTTTGCCTTGATTGATATCTTTTAAGATTCTTGCCAGACTCTTGCAAATTTTGAACCCTCTTGCAAGATTCTTGCAAGATTTGAATCCGCTCATCATTATGGAGTAAACTCAGTTTGTGATTTGATAGAAGCTTGTTTTGATCCAAGCCAATTTCAAAGTCTTCCGGCGATGTTTGTTTAATAATAGTAGGGATAGTCCCTCGTTTTTTAGACATTATATTTTAGACATTTCAATAGTTTTTTTTACAGATTCTCATGAAAATAAACAGGTTGTTCAGGAAAACTTTCTTAAGGACTAGGGCACGAAATGAAAAACCAGTTCCCGATTTGACCTATTTCTTCTTTTTCACCAGCGGGTGTGAAAATTTTAAATTCAATGTTTGAAATAAATAAAATGCATTAAAAAATGGGAAAACAAATCTATGAAGAAGGTCTGAAATTTTCGGCGGCGCCATTTTTCACAGCAGCCAACGAAAAGATTTAATTTTGCATAAATTTAACCGTTTACAGCGGCAACATTAGCAGCAATAAATTTCAGACGCCAAATTTACGAGGTTGCAGCCCGTTTAATCAGACTAGGGTTAAAATGGGTTGTCTCATTTTCTCTAAAAGGCGGTACTAAATGTTTGTTTCTGTAATTTGCATTTTGGTCTCAACGCTGGCTTTACACAAAAAAATTCAACTAACATTTTGGTTGTTTATATTTTGCGTTCTGAAATTTATAAGAAGTAATTTGTAAATATTGGTGGCGGAACAAGATTAGCCCAATCAGAAACGTTGAAATTTGCTAGGAAAGACGCAGTACTATGGAATTTATAGGTGTGTTGTGTGTGTATTGGTCTTTTATTTATTTCTATATATAGAAATATGGAAATATTTAATGGAAAATTGGGCGAAAGAGGAAGCAATAAGCAATTTTCAATAAAACAGAAGCAACAAGCCGACAATTTTGAACAGCAATCGGGGGTCTTGACTGACAAGGTGACATTTATTTGTCAGTGATTAATTATTAAAGCTCTAATGAACACAACAATGAAAAACACCTTTTCCCCAATGACAAACGCCTATTTCTCCCACTTTTGTTTTCCCAGGATGCGCGACAGGTGAATGTGTTCATAGATTCCAAAAGAACCACGTGAACAGCGTGCAAGGGGCGTCGGCAATTTGAATTATGGTTGAAAGATTCTGAAAAAGAAACAAACACAAACAAACAAGCCGCTTTTCTTTGTCGTGATGTCTTTCGTGTTTAATCACTAGAGATATTGCTAATTGAAATTATGGTACAATCGGCAGCTCTTACCTGTATGTTGAAAAGACGCGAAATGTCACAATTTATATGCTCCATTGATAAATTTTCCTTTTCATCAAACTCATGCGCAGGCAATTTTTTGTATGTTTTTTTTTATTTCTGCATTGATTGAAAACTGTGATTGAAAACAACTTTATGTAACTTTTAAAGCTATTATTTTGGAAACCCCCCCCCCCCCCCCACCCCGGCCCACTCTTGTACATTTAATTCTGCGTGCACTCCCCGAACATTAAATTTTAAGGTCAAAACGGCACAAAAGTTCTCTTTATCCGAATCTGTCAATTAATTGGAAGTCTCAAATTATGACGGATTTGATTTTCCTAATGACGTTATTGTTCTAAACTTTATGAATTTCGAACTTTCTTTCCAGTTAGGCAGTGCGGATACTTTCCGTTTATTCCTCCCTAGATTAGTCGGTGCATGTTATTGGCAACCCCTCTCGCCCCCCCCCCCCTCAACGTGCAAAATTATTACAATATAAGTATTGGACTGTATTGAGTAAATACTGATCTAGTTCGCAACTGACAAATATCTTGGAGCTTGACTGACTCTGAAAATCTCACTGTCACACAAACTTTGAAAATGTATTTTTAAAAAATCTGGCGGAAAATATCTCCCTAATAATAGGTGACTAAACTGTAGTAAGACATATGGACATAATGGAAGAAGTTTCTTAATGAAAGAAAATACAAAAATGTGGCCAGAGGTAGGCAGTGAAACAAACCTTGATGCATGTTGTCAAGAAAAACATGAATGTCCTCTTCGTGAGAAAATTTGGAATGTTTTACGAAACCCTATTCAGCCTACACTTTATGATCTCTATCCCGAAATGTCTCAACAGTATCATGGTGGAAAGACATGTATCAGAAATATAATGAAAATCTAGATCTTTTCCATTGGTGCCCCCTCCCCCAGTACCTTATACACACCCCCCATTACAGAGCACGTGTTATTACATAGTACATTGTTGTCTAAGAATATAGCACGTGCGTCTGTTAAGCACCCACTACGCTGGGGGGCACAAACGAAAACGATCCGAAAATCTTTTCAGAAATACTTCAAATTTTCTTTCAGAGTGAATTCTTTTTAAAATGGGAATATGTTTCCCGGGTCGAGGTTTTTGGGTAAATTTTTGTAAGAAATGCGGTGAATGCGGTGAATTGTTGTAAGGAATGCGGTGATTGCGGTGAATATGGTGAAAATAAATATTTCTCAGCATTTCACCGCATTTCTTACAAAAGTTCACCGCAAAATTCACCGCAATTCTTACAAAAATTCACCGCATCGACGTTTGCTGCAAATTAATGTAAGAAATGCGGTGAAAGCGGTGAATGCGGTGAAAAAAATAATTCATACATTTCACCGCATTTCTTACAAAAATTCACCGCATTTCTTACAAAAATTCACCGCATATGATTTCCAAAGTTTACTTAATCTGAATGAAATTCACAAGAAATTTGAAAGATGTAAGTGACAGTTGGCGCAGTGGACAACGCAGTTGAAGGCATGCAGGCGGTCAGAGGTTCGAACACATGTGGGGACAATTCTTTTTTGTAAGAATACTGAGAATGCGGTGAGAATAAATAATTCGCCGCAATTCACCGCATTCACCGCAAAAAAAATGTAAGAAATACGCGGTTAAAAATATTTTTTTCACCGCATTGGACCGCATTTCTTACGAAAACTCACCGCCAAACCTCGACCCGGGTTGGGATAGCTTTCCATATATAACTGGTAATTTCATAGAACTCCTGTGCTCCATTACCTTTTTTGGTGGGTGTAGCAAACTCATGGAAGCTAATAAAAATTAATTATGCCAAAATTTGACTCATACTATGACTTTTCTACGATTTCTTCTGAATTAAAAAATTCAAAGTTGACATCTTGAAAGTCAACTTCTGGCTAAGAGTTTCGTCATTTTAAACCCTCTCTTTTTGTGTTTTAAGCAAAGTCACGTGACTCTGCCTTTTGAGCTCATAACAAAAATGCCTGAGTCTATGTTTATGTTTATTAATTGTTTTGTATTCAATCATAAAATAAACAACTACTTTTTTTCAATGTTGTTGGCTAGCCACATTTAGATGCCAAGGAAAAGATTTCCTGTAAGCGAACTGATTTTAAACCTGTTTTGAACAGCTTTTTTCTTGCAAGAACATTTTTTTTGCTGTCAACTGCATGGAAAAATTGCTGATTATATAGCTTCAATTTATAAGCTAACTTCATAAGGCGTCAAAGTTTAGCTATATTTAGAACTCTTATGAACAATAATAAACAGAGAGTATTTAAAATAATTAAGATGTTACATCGAAAAATTTTTTGAAGGCAATTGTTCTCAAAGTTCAAATTGTTTTCGATCAAACTTAACATATTTATAGAATAATAAAGTTATGAAAATCAACAAAAGCAAAATATAAGTGGCAACGTTTTTATTACTTTCGAGTACGCATATAAATGCACAATAGAAGTTTTGTACTCTCAAAAAAAATCAAATTATAGCCTTCATCTGAAATAAAATGTACCTCATTTTTAAAATTGGTAATTTATTTGGATCGAGTAAAAAAGAATATTGTCCAATGAATGGATAAAGTTATAAATTGGATCTTACATCTCCTGCCTTTAAAAAACTTGACTCTATTTTATCAATAAATTTGAGTTATAACAAAAACCAATTTTGTATTCCATTTTTCCTATCTACTTGTGATGTAGATATAATCGGTGAAAATGACTTTTGTTGGTATTATTGGTTCAAGCAGTATACTTTGTGGATCTAAATTGAACCTTGATTGTTTTAAAATCAAAAACGTCACTTTTGAAAGCTGATTTAAAATTTTACGCAAATTGGGTTCCATTTTTTGGAGTCCGCCGCAATTTTTGCCTGAATAGTTTTAAAAAAACAAATTGCTCCATGAGCAGTTTGAAAACAAAGCAACAGAAACAAAACTAATGGGACAGTTACAAGGGCAAAAATGATATCATCTGAAAGAAAGTTATTATTACTCTTCACTAGAAAGAAGGAGTTGAATTAGTTTTTGTTTCAGGTCTAATTCATTCTGTGCATACGGTTAACGGCGCCGTTTATGATAGCAATAGCTCGGGTGATGGCAACTCTTGGAAAAATAAGTCCTAGCTTATTAAATTATTTTCAATCTCAATTTTGAAGGATGGAAAATGTTATGTCAGTTATATCAGTTATCTCCTGAAACAACTTGTAAACCTATTTCAATGATATTCCTTTTGCGTTTATTTTTTTTTATCTCGAAAAATACATCAAAAATTTGAATGAGTCCAAAAAGTTTTTTATTGAGATCTTTTTTGAGATCTTGCAAAATTAGATTGAATTAGTGTTTTTGATGGCATATAGAGCTAAGATTTATAGAATGAGTTTTTTTTTTTTTTGGGGGGGGGGGGGGGTCCGTTGTAATTAATGCAAAATATCGCGAAAAAACATAAAGAAACAGCTGGCTTTTTCATGTTAGTTTTTTTGGATAAAAAAGCAAAAGAAATTTCTCTGGAATGAAAATTGTTCTTGATGGGTCATATAAGCTAAAAGAAAAAAACTGGCAGTAGTAGAAATACTTCTCGCGTGCTTTGGAATTGGGTCCTCGATAGGGGTAACAAAATCAAAGAGAACAGTGAAAGAACAGCTCAATCAATAAATTCATCAGCAATCAGATACAAAAGTTCCTGTACAAGCCTACATATCTTATCTCTTCTGCTGTGTTTTTGAATTTCCGATTTATGGAAACTTTTAATAAGTTATGAAATATTAGATACCTTATCCAAGATTGTGATTTTAAATCGGACAAACCTTATTGTTGGATGGCTTATCGTAAAAGCAACAAAAATGATTGTTATAAAACCAAAAATTAGTTTGGCAACTTAAGAGCTTAACTAGAAATGAGAGAGGTTGAGATTAGTTGATGTTTTTTAGCTCGACGACTTTGCACCGATGTCTTTTTGATCTGAAACAAAATTAGAATTTCCTCTCCTTCTCTCTCTCTCTCTCCGTTCTTTCTCGCAAAAAATTCAAATAACTGCAAATAATGAATAAGAACCAAATTAATAAGTTAATGATGCTTCAGACGGAAGCTGAACTTTTGCCCTGATTGATGTTAAGTAGTTAAAGGAACCATAAATGGAATCAGTAGGATATTTTGATTTGATCTATTAAATTGAAAATTTGGAGCTCCATGCGAGGGAAATTCTGGTTTGAATATAATTATACCAACATTCCTTGACAAAACAACAGAAAAGTTAATAAATAATTCAAACTGTTCGTTGCTCTTTTTCTTAGATTTTTATTACATCAAAACGATACTTTCCCCGAAAAACAACATCCAACTTTGACAAAAAATTTAATGCTTTTAACTTTTAATATTTTATAAAGCAGAAAAATTGAAACACAGTTTAAGATTTCTTGAAAACTGTTTTAACAATTTTTAAATAGTTTTTTAATTGCTAAAGCTACACTGATAAAGCGACTTCTCATTTCTATGCTATTTCCTAAGCAGGTATAATACAAAGATTAGATTTCTTCTGATTTTTGTTCTATTATTTTTTTCTAAATTTCCAATGAATAATCCACTTTCTACTTAAAAACTTTAAGCAGTGCATGTAAAGAATCTTTTTACTTTTTTACAATTTTTTTTGTGGTTATGTTTTCAATAGAAATCGATGTAATGCAACAAACCATACACGTTTTACAATACTTGAATTGCACAAAATCGTTGATTTTTACTGCTTTTTTGTTTTTGTTGTTTGATTTCGGGCCAAAGTAAATTTCCGGCCACAATTTTAATTTTGTCCAAGATCGGTTGGTGGGAAATATAAGAAAGGCGGGATTTTTTCAATTGTCAATCCGTGATAAGCAATTTTTGTTTTCTGAACCTATTGTATTGTGTATTTTTTATTGACAAACTTAATTTTTTGCTACAACTGCTTGAAGATCCAAATTTTGATGCAATTTCACAATTGAATTTTAGATAAAATCTATTGTTTGTCTTGAAAATCATCAGTCCCCTTTTAACCATCGTTCAAATTTGCAAAAAATTTTAATTTTCATCGCGACGCGCAACGCTATATGTTTTAGCGATTTAGCATGATTATAGTGAGCTTTTCTTTTTAATCAGACAGTCGAGGTCAATCTAAAATAGAAACTAATTAAAAGATTGCGTTTTCTTTTTGTCAGCAAAAAATACGTTTCATTTCAAACAGTCTTGACTAGAAAGACTGAAACTAATTAATTATGTACATCAAGCTTGCTTCCCTCGAGTGGAGAAAAAATGATCAAATATTGATTTCATGTTTTGTTGCAATGTGTTATGTTTATTAGATTATGTTTTCCAAAAAATTGAACATTGCAGATATGGCACAAAAATTTTGAAGAGTTCGGACAGGTTTTCTTTTAATTCCGACAAGATACAATGAAAATGAGATTATATGTCCCTGGAAAAACTTACAAGAATTGCGATGAAAAAGAAATTTTGATAACTGTTTAACTCCTTAGCGATGACTTCCTTGAATTTTTGCGTTGAAGTATTGCCGTGAATTTTTACAG